>NW_023594174.1:0-15948 GCF_014839805.1 Manduca sexta
ATGTGTCCATGCTTTCAGTTTGTTTGTAATGTTCCAATCTTGTTACCAGGCAACCATAAGTAGTGACGGATAAATTGTCTAGACATGATTTTTCAATGTAAATTGAGTTCCTTTGGATATAGTTTTAAGACCTTAATTTCCTTTTTAATATTGCTGTTTCCTATAGTAAAACATAATGTTGCATTAAACTCTTCATAAAGATGATTATTTGATTACACATAAGAGTTTAATTCAAACAAAATAACAATATAAAAATAAGATTTTTCGTTATCCATCTATATATATATATATATATATATATATGAAATTATATTTCTTTGAACAAACAATTATTGTTAAAACACAAAATGTATTTTTCCATTATCAAATGATAATCCAAATAGTTCATTTTATCATTTTTCGTTAAATACAATACAGACTACAAAGAAAAATAACAATATCTATAATAAAGATATAATTAATTATAATAGATAAGTTTGACCGAATAGGTAAAACCTATACAGATTGTTGTCCAGATTATCAGTTTGGTGATAGTGCTTGCTTTGTTTATAACAATTCAACGCACCTCTATTGTGTTTTGAACAACAATAAAATAATGTGTTGCACATCTGTGCCGCAGTAGGGCTGCCTGTAGGAACTAGAAAGATCTTTTATATTATTTATATTTCAGTCTGTACTGTAAAAACTGATATTGATTGATGTCAACACTAAAGTCAACGCATATACTACCCATTATGCAATAGTCACCAGAATTGTGCTGTCCTGCCTCATGTCATTCAATACCTTGTATCATTTTAATAAACTATGTAGTTTTTATTTTTTATATAATGTTTTTAAATACTATTGAGTTTCCTAGGTTGTCAATAGCAAAGAGTTGTCTTTCTCTAGAAATTAGTTGTCCACTTTCTATGTGGTTTATCATAGCTTGTTCTTCTACCTGTTAAAGAACACTTGAAGGTTATAGGGGAACACACTTTTTAACATGACGTTAATACATTTGGCTAGTTTTTATGAATACTAGCCTGATATCAAACCTATCATGGTCTATTATGATCATAGCATTATTATTGCTATGGTTAAGGGAAATTAATAACTCACTTGAAGGTGCGGCATAGCTTCTAACATGACCTTTAATTTTGCACACAAATTGTTGAAATGTCAACAAAAGGCTTTGTTTTCAATGTCCGTTATCAGCTGTTGCTCGTAATTACTGAATGTCATTATTGATATTATTAATTTTACGAAATATACAAATTATGTTCACCTCGATCTACCTTGAAACATATTTATCAGTCATTGCAATTGTTGATTGTTTGGGTACATCCTAAGTACGTAAAGGCATTAAATATTTATTCGAAAAATTAATCGAAAAGTACTTCAAGTATATTTTATACAATAGAACAGGGCAGCGTTACATCATTGTCATTTTCAAAGAAACCCCTTACAATCTTAATCCCGAACTACCTTTGGTCAAGATCTAGGCTCTCCAATTCTGCATTTGCATTAAGTGAAATACTGGATAGAATTCACGTGATGATTTGTCATTCAATGGTTCCTACAATTTTCGAGAAAATGATGAGCATAACTACACCATATAAATCAGAGGATACATGTATGGAAGTCGCTTCAGGTATTGACACTATTGATCTTGAGACATCAAGACCTATAATCGTCAACTGAGCGCGTTCATACGTGATCTAGTTTCTTACTTACCAGTCGCGGTAACAATTACATCTATTAACGTTTCACGTCACGAAAATTATCTGTTTAAAAACCTAACCATTATTACCGGTGATGGGTCTCTCATATGTGAGAGTCTGCTTGAGTAGGCACCACCGTAAAGTCTAATTCTGCCACCAAGCAGCAGTGTGTAGTCACTGTTATATTCCGCTCTGAAGAACATTGTATCCAATGTACTGGACGTAATAAGACTTAACATCTCATGTCTCAGGAGGCGAGCGCAGTGCAATACCACACAATATTTTGTAATTCAAAGTATTGTATGGTGTTTGTATTGCTACGGGCGGTCGTATCGCTTACCATCAGACGAGCTCGTCATTCAAAGCAATAATCAAAAAAAGTGCACTGTTTCCAAGGTCTATAACTGGAAGCCAGTTTTACTACATATAAATTACTAAGAAGTAAATGGGTATAGGGCTAGCCCATTGTAAACGGTAATGACATGTTCGCGAATAGGCACTCGTTACTTGCCTTGTTAACGGATTTCTTTTTATTATACTCCTCCCTTTCATTTACATCTATTGACCCTTATATAAAACGTTTTAAATCAGGGTTGTGCCCTTATTGATTAACAGCATAGGGATGTGAGCACCACAAAGACTGCACCTTCACTGTTTTCGTGTCCTGAACGCAAACTGTTGCTGGCAAATCCTGATATGTTTATACTAAACTACTCCGTAGTACGGAGTAGATTAGTATAAACATATAGTCCTTTTTTATTATGTGATCGTTAGTACGGAGTCCGTACTTTTTTTTTTTGTTTTTGTTTTCGCGGAGAAAGTGTCTTATGACTACCGCTCAGCCTTCGTGGGGGGCGACTGAGCGGTTATGTTGGGGTCACCGTGCCTTACGACCCGGCATTGCGCCGCCCGGATTTGATGTCGACCTTCAGGCGACCGCCGGGCCGAGTCCCTAACCTATATACAGCGTACGGCATACCAACTAAAACTCGGTGGTGGCCCTCTTCGGCGCATTAGGGACGACTGCGAGTTTCCTCTGACGGAAATGTCTAAGTCTACTTCCACAGCCGCCCCTACGGAGTCCGTACTAACGATCACATAATAAAAGGTCTCCCTAAAAGCTGTGAGTTGCAAGTCTACTCCAACAAAATTTATAGGTAAATAAAGTCTTCGAAATAACTACTTGATTACATAATCAATTTCTATACATACTGAAATCGAAGACATACTCCATAGCTGCTTGGAGATCAACACGACCATTAAATAATATTAAAAGTCATGTTCACTAATGCAATTTATCTAATCAGAAGTGAAATTCTGTGACGTTTCAAATAGTATATCGGATAGACGTAGATGAACTATGATTACGAATCGTTTCTCTCAAAATAGCAAAGTAATCGGATGATTAAACATATTTTGATTAGATTTTGCTTGTTTACATTATGCTGTATGTTTTGCGTTCGTTGAGGCTTAATGGGAAATTCTCAAGATGTTGCTTTTGGTTTTTATAAATATATATTTTTTTAAAATATTGTCACTGCTTTGATCAAAAGTTCCTGTAGCTTTTTCCCCTATGCTTAGACTATGCCATTGCTCACAGGAATATAGTTCTTATTTTCACACCACTAGGGAGGATTAATAAGATCTTTAACCATTTATTATCATATTCAAACCAGGTTCGCTCAAAATTCTCTTCCTCGGTGAGTATCGTAGTTCATCTTCCAAGATTCTTTGGACTTACTCTATGGGCTGTCTTATATCTCTTATCTTCAAAAGTATGGCTTTCCTTTTTAAAATAGTAGCGTGGCAGCCCTAGCAAAGTTAAAACAAGGTTGGCTCTCGCAACAGACCAATGAATGGATCATTTGTAAAAATGTGGCCATTCAATAACAACGGTGTGTCCGCAGTGCGCATGCGCAATTTGCTATTGTTTTCCAGTTTATGGGAAATGTTGTAAGTGCCTCGCGAACGTCCTGTGCTGCGAAACTTGCGGCAAATTAGTATTGTCTCTGAATGGTTAGAAGGTCGAAATTTCTGGCGACTGTTGAAGAACAACGTCTCGTTGGTCGACATTATTTGGACTGCATATATCATCAACTGCGAAGTAAATTGCAGTATTGGCTACATTGGCTACCGTATTGTTAGCGTAGAAGCAGATTTATTTTTTTTTATTTCAAAACTCTGTTTTTGGTCATTTTCTAAATCGTTTAAACTTGGAATATATGTATGAAGGACAGTCACAGCTTGATAAGCTTGTTTATAGCATTTAGTTGTATATCATCAATGTTAATGGTTGCAAACAGCGCCCTTACAGGCGGAGCATATGTGTATAGCGGAGCGCAGCGTAAATAGTTTTTTACTGTCAAACTATTGTCGACATTGTCTTCCTTGAAATAATATTCAAAATCCATTAACACAACCATGCAATGTATCGGCCCTTAACGGAATAATATTATACCAAATCCTAATGCGATTAGATTAAGACGGGATTTAGATAATTTATGTAAGGCATATCAGTCATTAGACTAGTAACTGATTCCGGTTGGAGACTATACAAAATGATATAATCATAATCGTTTATGGTTAGATATATAGTTAACAACATGACTGGATATTTCATGTTTTATGCATTCCCTCTTCTGCCCCTTTCCTCTTTGTCTTAGATTTAAATATTTAATACGTAATTAATTGTGTTCAAGTCATATTACATCACAAAATTTTCTGTTTCTGAATGCAAGCTACGTTATTATATTCACTTAAACAGATATAAATGATTCGTAATTACCTTTTAAATACAATGTACATATTGGAAGTGTTCCAAAACGTACTGATATTATAGTAATAAGTAGATACGATAATATTTGTAATCGCAAATACCGGCATCTATCAGCTGATAAGTGTGATCGACTGTTCTAGAGCTTTCTAGACCACACGATACAATTTGTATATATACGAAAAAATACACACATTAATAAAAAATAAAATGTGTAATATTTCAATACCGAGCAAGCGATTTTTTCGGTAGGTTTAGTGCAGTGTTTTAAAGCAATAAATAATAAATTGGTGATACAAATTTTAAAACGTCTAGCTCCAAAAATGTAGTCTGTATTGTGTGCACACGTGAATACGGCCATGACATAACTAATCTTGTGACTAACATTTTCTAAGTTTAATGCATGCCGTCATTTAATCACAATTATAAATCACTTATACGGCAAGATAATGCTGCGACGCGATAAACCGTATACTGGTACGTAGAAAAAGCGATAGTCGCTATCATACGTATCGTCAAGCTGATATTGTGAGGACGCTTATCACGAGGAGTTCAGTGGACACGTAGCCGCACACTTGTCAACACACAACATGGCTGAACACCGCGCAGGCAAAGCCGGCATCAACGCCGAGGCCCAGGCTCGCATCCACAGCAAGTACAACGACGAGATTGCACAGGAGACCCTCGAGTGGATCAGGAAGCTGACTGGCGAGCCGGCCAACACCTCCGGAACCGCCGAGAATCTTTACGAGGTACTTAAGGATGGTACGCTACTTTGCAAACTAGTCAACGCTATCCAGGAAGGGTCAGTGAAGAAAGTCAACCAGTCGACGATGGCCTTCAAGTGCATGGAGAATATTAACGCGTTCCTGGAAGCGGCGAAGAAGCTCGGCGTGCCCCCACAGGAGACTTTCCAGACCATTGATCTGTGGGAGAAACAAAACCTGTACTCGGTGGTGATTTGTCTGCAGTCCTTGGGCAGGAAGGCGGGTAATTACGGCAAGCCGTCCATCGGCCCGAAGGAAGCCGATAAGAACGTTCGTGAATTCAGCGAAGAGCAGCTGAAGGCCGGACAGAACGTCATCTCGCTGCAATACGGCACCAACAAGGGTCAGCAGTCGGGCATCTCATTCGGTACCCGTCGTCAAATGTGATGTATTTATTATTAATTTATAAACATTATATTGTAATAAACGTTTTCTAATTTTTTTTATCGATGCCTTTTATTTGCCCGTAGAGTGAGGCACGCCTTGTAAATGAACAGTAGGTATGCGAGCGATTAGATAACATCAGCCTTTGTATTGCAGCCCGATGTGCACTTGTAGAGGCTAAAATATCTAACTGTAATCGATGGAAACATTATCATTTAGTGATTATATGTACAGCCCTCTACATCTTCTAATCCTTTAAGACCGGCATTAGTTTTTGTAGCCCTCCGACTGTTATCGATGTTCATGATGATTAATTATGTGCCTCCTACTAAAGAGAGAATAAGTAAATTATAGAAATTAATATTATGATACACGAGATTCGTGATTATTGAAATTGAAATAGATCAATACAATTTGATATGCAGGTTCCTTATCTTATCTCTTCTCTGAGGTTTCGTGACAAATATATCTTAATCCGTCTTATTGCAGGATAAATAATTCACGAAACTCTTATTTTACCAATATTTTTCGACAAATTTGTCTAGGCTTTATCCAGTTATTTCATAATCATTTTCCTTAACTTTCAGTTGATTAAAAGTAACGTTAGTAATACACATTCCAGTAATAGATATGACATTATTACAGTCATTTAGTTTATTTTTATTATGAGCAAGAGTTGATAAAGTTCCTGTATCTTGATAACAGAACTTTTATTAATACATTGACATAAATGACGCCATGCTCCGAGCCTTCAACACAATATTTTCGATGACAAACATTGAGGATTAGGTTCTATGACTTGTTTTTACCATGAAGTTATTTTGGTCTATTCTTAAAACTTCTAGATTTTATGACTAGTCTAGCTTTAAGATTTAAGTATTATTTTAATCTAAACAAACAGCATGTTTCATAATAAAATGTTGACTGAAAACATTGTTGCCAATCGTATTTTTATTCGAGAGATTGAACGAGTATTATATTTTTCCGGAATTTTCGATCCTACAGTAATACTATTTAATTCGATAAAATATAATGACACTTAATTATTCCTACGTAAAATTGTCATTAATGCAACTATTAACGCTTAAGTTTAAATATAATTAAATACAAATAAAAATAACATTTATTGAATGAACAGTGATATTTTAAGCAAAGTATACCATTTCAAAGAGAATAAAATATAGAATAAAGTCTATATTTCCTTATCAATGTGCTCACTTTATGAAGGTATGTATTCGCCTTGAAGGAATCATCAAGGGAAAGGCCGCGGTCTGCATACGCCACGTCATTTGGTTACGTAAGCATATTGATCTAACTTCAACAAACGGTTTCCATGCTTACCTCAAATACGCAGCAATTTCTGATCAAAAAACGCTAGTCGTAGATTTGCTTAACAAAAATTTCTTCGGACTAATATTCATCTGACGACGACAAACGTTGGACTACGAAAACGACGTCGTGGCCAGGCCCATTAGGAAAAAGAAATAGAGGAAGACCTTTGGCACGCTGGGTAGACGACATAGTAAGAATAGCTGGAGGTTCTTGGATGCAAATAGCAAATGATAGAGGACGTTGGTCGTCTCTGGAGGAGGCCTTACCTTCGACTGAGAGGGTTCTTGCAATACTACTTACACAAATTTAAATACAATGAATTGCAGTTCAACAAAAATAAAATAATAATAATTATATACACATAAAATGATTATATAACACAATAAATAATGAATTCCTGTGATGTTTATTTTCTGATAAAATTGTAATTATAATTAATATTTTTAATTGTAACTTTTTTTTAGCAAGAAATAAAAGGCTTTTTTATTTTTATTTATTTATTTAATATTCATCTGAATTTATAATTTTCCATCGGTTATCTTCTACTTTAGGACCTTTTTAATTATATCAACTTTATTTTTGTTTTATGATTTATCACGAACTTCAAATCCTTGTTCCATTCGATAAACTTTTTACCTACAATTTAATCACATTATACTTTTTACACGGTGATTCCAAGACAATAATTATGCCCCGCTACAATTAAAGCAAAGCTTGTTTTCGAATACGATATTAAAGATCCGAGACGTCGGATACGGTACCTATTAAAATTAAAAAAGGAAAATAACGTCCGGTCTTAATAACATCATTATGAAACTGGTAAAAAACACGAAATCCAATTGGTAAGAACAGAACCGTGTAGCGGTGTCTACAACGCAAAGACAATGTAGATCAAGTCACGACAAGAATATTAAGGTGTGCAAATCGCGATACCACACTTACGCTTTCCAAAAAGACCGTTTTGTCGCCACTAGAGCAGTAAGAAAGCGAAATAATACTCGTAATTTTGATAGACATGTAAGACACTAATATACCTCAGTTATCAGTGGCGAATGGTGACATTTTTCAAAAGGTTACCCGATGTGAAAAAAAATTGCCCTAGTAAGCATATCGCTGCCAATTTAACAGAAAACAAAAACTAAGACAAACGTAATAAACCTAAAAGGGAAGCCGGTAGGAATCGGGTTGTATGGAGGCTTCGCCACTGTCTGTTATAATGTATCAGAGATGAGTTCGGTATGTTATATGATTTCACTTTTAACTTGTTTATGATATTACGTTTTACTGCATTTGTCAATGTCAAGCTTTCTTGTACTTTGAGGTCCTGGTTCCTTGCTGGTTTTGGACATATTAACTTTCTTTAATCGAAATTAATGACATTTCAATATAAAAATACTGATTGGTTGCGGTCATACCGATACGTTTGCTATCTTTTGTAATAAGACGAAAATAAACTTGATCTACTGTCACCTGCCCCAATTGCCTATCTGCCACTCCTTCCCAGTAAGAGACGTGAGTTTAAGTATGTCTGTTATATTAACATATGGGAAGTTGGGAATTCACAAAGTATTTTCTAAATGTTCTATTATTGAGAACGCTTGTGATATAGACGGCAGAACATGTTAAGTGTATTATAATTTACTGAAATAATTTTATGATAAATCTTCTTGACTAGCATTTATCTCGGTTTTGGTCGCATTAGGTCTCTCTCGAGATATATTTGAACAGCCTTGACCCCTCTTTTATAAAATAGTGTTTGAAACTCATAAACAATTTTTTACAATTTTACAAGATTCAAAAGCGCTTTTATTAACCTTGTGTTCAATTTCTTCTTATTTAGTAGCGTTACTGTAAGTAAATTTGGCAAAAACTTGTCCGCCTTAGTGTCACAATTGATTATACGCTCTAAATTATTGTTTAAAGAGATCAAAGCCAAGTTCACCACGCTGTAGAAAATGTTTGTCAAATAAGTAATCTAATTTAACATTGTTAGGTGCAAAAAATATCTTGTTTCATGAACCATTATATTCATTAGGTTCTCGTTGATATTCCGAAGCGTAGTATCGCAGGTAAGCCGCCATAATTCTAGTAATCGTTGAGGATCTCAACCTATATCTATGTGGCATTATACAGCCCTGTGCGTGCCTTAACCTATAAAAAAATCAAATATTACTGCAATGTTCCAAGTTCTAGTTACTATGTAAATTAGATTTAGAAATACGTCCTTGCCTGTCACCGACGATGGCGATACATGTAATTGCCGTTACCTTAAATTATGACGTCATTCACCACTGACCAGACTATTGTGCGCGTCATGGTGGTAGCACCCTACCGCCGGATGGCACGGTCACGCGTCGATTGTCTAAACACGGATATCCGACCTATAGTGCTGTATCTTTCACTCTACATGTAAATTAACAGGACAAGAAAAGGATAGACGGAACACGTGGTCTACCCTCATAGAAATTCTCGTCATGCATTTGCAACCGTGAAAATTATTGTGGTGTTTTGTTTCGATGTTAGACGGAATTAATTTATTTTGCGCGTGAGTAATACAGGCATAATATCATGGCCTGCGCGAACTGTTATTGTTTGCATCATAAATGATAATACAGCCAGTAATATAAAGAATGGGACAATTAGCTAACTTCAAATTGGAACTGACTTACAAATTTCTAAGGCATCGGACAGATATGTATCAATTACTTTATTTCTTAAGTAGTCAAATATAATATATTACAAATTTAATTTCATCAACGGTATGACTATGCAAATTATAAAACTACAACAAAATACGTGACCAGTCTTTTAGATTTTTCTGGCTTCCAGCTTTCAAAGTTTAATTACTTGAAAACCAGTAAAACTTTTACACCCGAGATCATGCTTTAAACTGCTAAGGTCGCAATGCCTAAGGTCAACACACAGCATTAGTGTACAATGCTTTCATTGCATAAAAGAGAGTGAAAGCTGAAAGCTCTCATCATAAACGGATCCATTGACATTTCAACAATGATTAGGCAACATAAGATGTCCATCTATGGTCGGTGGATTAGAAAGTGCTTCTTAAACAGATCTATGCGATCTAATGTATTAATTGTGTAATTTGTTTGTAGCAAACTATACTATATTCTGCTACTGATTTTTTTATAATGACTGGAATTGGAAATCTTCGCAAATGAGTCCAATTTATAATTTCCCTAGTTCTATAAATGAAGCAATTTGAACATAATTTGGCCAATTTGAAATCTATATGCAGCCGTTACATTATAATCACAAAATTTTAGAATTTTCATCATGATAGTTTGAAATGTGTCTTCAATATTGATTAAGACCAGACAAGTCACAAACATTCACATAGTAGTCATAGCTTAGTTTCCCGATGTTCTCACGTCATACGATACTCGATAGTCGGACGTTTGCAAGGCTTCTGTCACGCCAGGCCAGCTTGTCCGAAGGCCTGTGTACCGTTACTAGCCACCGGCCATCCCACAGATTATCTGGCTCTAACGGGACGCAATCCGTTCATTAGATGCATCCAACAACATTGCATTCGCATCGGTTTTGAATCGATTCGTTTTACGATTTGTGAAAGTAAGTGATAAGTTTTATGGTACAGCAATAGCTTATAACTGGTACTTCTTCAGAGTTCAATGAATAGTTTGTGAGGAATGTAATGTTAGTGAAATTTTCACGCTGCTCACAATAAACAAAAAGATTTTAATGTAATTTTGATTTGTCTTTTTTAATGATTTTATATTTTAAATGGTCTTATAAACAAATATGATAAAATTGTTTATAAGAAGTAATAAAATTCTTCTAAAATTATTACACTTGATTAATATCTCATAAATTGACGCTGTTTTTACTTTACAAACACATAATCCATAAATCTTCAATTCATTTGCATTAATCGCTTCCTACATTCACGATCATTCTAAATATGCAGTCTAACACACATTCAATTAAGATAAAATTCGGACAAACAAAAAATCTCACGTTCTAGGAATTGGGGCAAACATTGCGTAACACTGAAACAGTACTTTTTGTAACGTTACAGTTTTCGAGACTTGAAATCATTGTAGCGTGTTAACAATGTCTGAGTCGAGTAATTATTATGTAAAGACGAAAACATTTGATGAAAAAATGTAGCAAAAGCAGTTTGCCTTCATTATAAGGTCTGGACCTAGCTGATATGAAGTTACAGAATCGACCGTCGCGATATCAAGTTGTCAAATGTCAAACTTAATTGTCAAGAAGATGGAAACTCGTACGGTTCCAGCAATTCTGAAGACGTGAACTGTCTTCCCTCGTAAATTCTATTTATTTGAAGGTCTCTTGATCCTCCCTCGCAATATGGTCCGCCTTCATTCTGTCTATCTAAGAACAGCACAGTGTAGCAATAGCCTTGCACTCTGTTTAGAGTTCATGAGCAGTCGAGAAGTTTACTGTGGGGCGTGCGACTGGCTGTTTTCGTCATTACATTGTATAAAAAAGAGAGAGGTTGTTTTGTGAAGGTAATGATAAAATACTTCGCCATTTTGTGTCATTTGTCACAAAAACATCGTTATTGATATCATTTGTCATTGTTTAGGTCTTGCAAATTGAATTGCTTTCAAAAGTAAGTACCAGTGTTTTTTGCTACGATACGAAATAACGCTTCGTTTGTTCATTCTTTTATTTTTGGTATTTAACTTTATTCTTTTATTAGTGAACGATGTAGGGGTATGTGAACCGTGTGAGAACCCGCAATTAGCCAATTTCACTAAATGCTTTACATTATACGAGAAATATAATTTTATGTATAGAAGTAAACATTTAAAGACGTTATGTCGATTTCAATATTTTCTGTTTTTTGGTTTTATATTTACATAAAGTACTTGTAGTAGTGAATCTTGCGGTAGTCGCCCACAAGACTATTCGTCCCCTGCATTACGAAGAAGCGTAATGTATATTATCACAAATACCACTTTACAAATTGGGCTATTAAGAATAACATGTGCGTGTTCGACCCTCGTGCATATGTGACGTTGATGATATCTCTGCGGACCCAAATGTTAAATTGTTGTTTGCTGTATTATATGGTGTGAGTTCTTCAGCATTGCTTATTTATTTAAACGTGCCGGGTAATAATACTTTTGCTCCTTACTGTAGTATTGAATTTAATTACGAGTAATTCTGTCAAACTTTATTTTTTCTAAGTATTTTGCTAACGCGACTTGAATATGTAGAAGAGATTTAATATTATTTTATTATAAGACTTGATAAAGGTCGCAGGAATACGTTGGATGCAGAGCGCTTTCGACAGGTCCGTCTGGAAATCTTTAGTTGAGTTGAGAGGCCTATGTTCAGCAGTGGACTTTATGTGGCTGATGATGATAATGATGATAGTGTAAGTCAACTAAATACGCAGATGTGAGTAAAATGGGTATTATTTTCTATACAAAAAATATACAAATACTAATAATGCAAATAAGTTAAAACCTAAAGATCGTTTGGTCCGAAATTTAACCAACCTATTTGTAGCATTCTACGACCTCAAATCCTCCCCATAAACAGCACTATTATAAATAGAATGATCTAGAAACAAAACGAGGCCAGCGAATGTCAACCTTCATGCGAGATGCACGCGCTATTTTCCCCTCTTCCCATCGCTTTCAGCGGGGGGAAACAGATAAACAACATAAATTGATACGGCCCCGCGAGAGCCCCGGCGATGATTTATTCGTTAACCTGCAGCATCGAGGCTCGACCTCATTGACTTTGGATCCAACCAATTGCATCGACGTCATTACTTACGTGTCTTCAGTGGTTATTATGAATTGTTTATGTAAAGTGTTCTGCATTTGTGAGCATATTGCAGTTCAGTACCTGGGTGACTGCTATTTCGTTGCAAAGTATTTGGATTGTAGCTCATTTGTGTTTCTTCGTTTCGCACAGCCTTTTTTAATGTAACAATGCTTCTGGCGCCTTATCGGGGCAGGCAGCTCAAGTGTTTTCCAATCGCAAGAGTTTTACAGATCTTAATTATCCGAAACCCGAGCCTTCAATATTGTCTAAACCTAAATATGTAGCCATCAGACAAACAAAGCGATATAGGGCAATAGGATAATTCGATATAGCAGTACCCATTTTTATTTCTTAAGGCTTCCTAAGCCATTCTACAGTAGGTGCAAAATTGCATTATCTGCCATAATTTAAGAAGTAGAACATCGCTCTTTAGTGTAAATATTTAGCTTTTTATAGAATGCACATTCTGTACACAAGTGTTACTGTAGGTAAAATACCTTAATTAAACGTCGCGTCTTAAGATACTGAAATGTTTGTGCAAAACCTCACGTCATCTGCTAACACATGTTTTATTATATATAGCTTTATATTCATCTGGATTTTGTTTTATCTTTAAATATGTTTTGTGATCTGTGAAAGTAGAATGTTATGGTCTTCCGCTATAGTTTCCTCTGTTTATGTCAACTTAACCGGTGTTTATAGCTTGAACTATCGCTTTATTGGTCCTGTGTGTAACATCTTCCCTAAACATTTACGATCTGGATTTAATTTCGACCCATTTTACTAGTTTCTTAGAAGCCTCTCATTTAATATACCAGATCGAATACATGACTTCGGACTACTGTTATCTCAAATTGATCACACTTAGTGTGAACAGATCGATTTGTAGAGTAATTGCGTAATATTTATTGTCCGTTCAGTAATGTAGTACAGTAGAACACTTAGTACTTGTCGGTCTTCACAACAAATTACTGAAAGGAAAATTACACGATTCTTTTTTGATATTGCAAAACAAAATCTTTCTATAATTGGACTTCTACTTGATATTCTTAAAAGGTTACTTCGTATGATGCATTAAGTGTAACTTAAATATAGTCTTTATTGTTGCCTTTACACCATATAAAACTGCTTAAATAATGTTAAAATGGTTACAATGTATTACAGACATAGTTACAACGACATATAAAACTGAATAAGTAAAATTATTTTCATTACGAACCGCTCATTAATCTCCAAATTACTGCAACTTAGTTTAACTATAAAACATCTCATCAAAAATAAAAATATTAATCATTTAAGAACTTATTACAATTTTTTGTTTAAAATAACGTTGTTCATCGCGTCTTATTCGTCCGGCCAGCGATACAAAGGTATAACATAATAATGCCAGTTCAATAAGAAAGTTAATAAACTCGATCTATTTATATCTCGCACAGGCACCTAAATCATTCACTAACAAACGTCTGCATATTGAGTACCCCTGTCACGTCGTGGACAATTTGCATATGAATGAGTCTCAATGTCTTGGCCACTGGGTACGTGAAATCTGCATCTGCACTTACGTGTTCCGTTCAAACTGTTTTGCAATATTTGTCGTTGGATCGCAATTGCCGCCGTGTCCGCTATCCAATGAGTTTACCGGTTGGTATTACTTCAACTGTGACCGACTTAATGCGAGAACCGGTTCCTTTGTACGTGTCCAAAAGGCGTTGGACCAACCTTGGCATTGAAGCATCACGATGAGTAATATTTGTGATTTTGTTCTCGTGTTTGTCGAATGTTTGATCAAATGAGTTGTGAATTCTGATCACTGCCATCTTTTATTGGTATTCACGATCTTATTCATTAATTATAGATTAGATGTTACAGTGGGTCGAATGTGAATTGGTAATAAGAAATTGGATTTTCATTACCATGCCGTTCTTCTAATGCGTCCATCGCAATGTATGTCTCATCAGACTTTCAAAAGCTTATTAAGCCTTTGCAGATTAACATTCTAGAGGAACATATTTGTAGATAGTACAATGTGTTTCATTGCCTATGGTACCTAATACAAATTAAATAATAAGTGATGATGCATTAGTCATAACTTTGCCTAGTCATGCGTAGACAAAGCGTCAATGCTTGACTAATATTTGTTTCATCAATTTCAAGTCATGATTTATTTTGTTATGGCTTTCGTGTTCATATATATTAATGTAAATGTACAGAAATTTCAAAAGAAATGCATAAACTGTTTAAATTTTATACCGGCTCGGTGCCTTACGAAAATTAGTTTCGTCCATAGCTCAGTATTTAAAATTGACTGCATAAGTTTGCGTGTTCTTAAGTAATATGAAGTGGTCTTTGCCGGTGTTGCCTAATTCCAGTATAATTTCTCGCGCGGATAGTTGCGTCAATGGTTCTTGTTTACCAGACGGTTAGTGACATTTCTTACGTAATTCGTCTCCGAAAATGTGATTTTTGTTGGTGTGTAATATGTGATGTAATACAGTACTACTGTTTGATATGTTGAAAATATTGTGTTTAAGCTGCACTATTACAAAGAGTTTTATTGTTAACACCAACATGTAATAAACTTGATTGCAATAAAGAACCGTAGACACCTAGAAATATTGTTGCCGATGGATAGCCATCATTATCGTTAACATACTTTAGACCAAATAGGTTTTATCGAGACTAGAGCGTGCCACTGAGCTAGTTGTTAGCGTACAGTTGAACTGTTGGTATTTCGTATCGTGGTTTTATGAAACCTAGAAATAACTAATTTAATAAACTGAGTCGTAACTTATGCTTTGTTGGCAAAAACCTTTTGTAAAATCTGCGATGGAATATTGGTTCAAATATCTAATCGAGGAACAACATACATAAATGATAATAATACATCGAGTGAAATTCAGATAATTTGTGTGAATTTTCTAATATCTTCTAAAAACGTCCATATAAAAGGTAAGGAAAATATTCATCTCAGAACGCTTACTTGAGAGCAATGACATAACCATTAAGTACAGATACGTAGGTGTAACTAATAACCGGATCTAAATCGATGGACAGGTGTTCGACATGATGTTCAATTATTCCGCCTACTCGCAGTACATGTAGGTGATAAGTTGATTTAACAGCAATGTCAGCAATGGCTTATGTTTGAGATCTGCTGTCCTAAAACTTCATACAATAAATATTTGGAGCGTGCAGGTATTTTTTC
>NW_023594175.1:0-16607 GCF_014839805.1 Manduca sexta
TACAACTTGTTGTGTAATTCCGACAGACCAAAGAAACATACCGAAATAAACGGCCCACCAAGTATATCCCGGGGAAAACAAAAGGACGACTGATTCCGTGGAAGCATTGCGAACGTGCGACGTTTTATGGATCGCCTGTCAAACACAGTGTCACCGTGACTGATAGCAGGAAAACGACTGGGTGAAGCTAACCACCACCCCCTGCCCTCCCCTGGCCACCCCTGCTCTCCCCTGCCCTACCCTGCACCCCACTCGTTACAGTAATGTGAGACTAAACCTGATGGATACATTCGTACCACTTTAAAGCGACGCTCACTTTTATCTTAACTAAAACGTTCAGGACACTGCCGAGCTTGTTCGCAGCGATAAACGAGTGATTCAGATTAACAGTAAGCCGGCGAACGAAATATTTTAACATTCAAAAAGTATTACGAATGTGAATTGTGAGGATGAGGTCTACCGCGGGTAAAGTCTACTTAGTCTACGTAAAATATTCACACAAATATATTTTGATGTATTATTTCTATGAAATGTTTCAAAAGGATTTTAATATACGCACGAAGGGTCTCCACGGTGTATGGACATACATATTTTAAAAGAAAGGACTGACACGACCGCCCAGACTTCTTTTAGTCAAATGAGGCATAATAAAATAATGGCTGGTGAAAAAGGCTCCTCGAAAAAGTTGTGAGAGGCAGATCTAAAAGTTTTCCAGCGCGCGCCCTTTTACGTTTCGCACAGTTCCATCTGGGTTCGCGTTATTATTTATGTTACATTTTCGCTTGACCGCAGCCTCGGCGGTACCTACTGTTTTAATTAATGCCGCCCATTCGCGCTACCGTTCTAGTGTTACAGCAATTATTTTGCCAACCTCATTAAGGAGTTTAATTCTGACAAGAAAAATACACACCGCCAAGTTTCCGGCGCGTGTCCGCTGTTTGTTTTGTTGTACGTTTGTCGGCGCGGTATTTTTGCGATTGTGTTTCGGTGTCTACAACTTCCACACCTCCGGTTGTTTACGCGCGCCGATACAAACGCTTGTTTTATTCGATTGATGCTTTTACTTAAAGTGATTGATAGGATGGAAGGAAACCTCCTTTGAGGAGTTTTGGCGAGGCGATAATCGCACCACTTCCTCCGATGATAGTACTCGTGAGCCTTTCTATTTGCTCGTTGTGTAATGGCGTAGTCATATATTCACGTCCATTGTTCGCTTCAAGGATATAAAAGTATTTTATCTTGAATAAGTGGAGTTATAAGCGCTATCAACAATTTCGCTCGCCTTCTTTCCTTTTATCTCAGCCTCAATAGGCACTAGGGCGTTTTTGTTAGTAAATTACTCACAGATGTAAAGAATCAGTGTCCATTTCTTTATTATGACAATTTATGAGATTATTAAGTCAATACGGGTGCTTTTCACTGTGAAATACACATAACAAACTAATCATTAGAATTAGATTTTCGAAATTGAATACCCACTAATCGCGTTTAATATTCGGCATGTGGCGCCGCGGATATGAATTAAATTTAGACCGAATGTACCGGCGCTAGTGTAAACGTAGAAACATAACTTTTACACTTATCTGAATCCAATAAAGTGGCGGAATGAAACATGCGCGACGTTCGTATCGGCATCGTTAGTGGAACAGTTAGCTCGTTTCGTTATTTACCATCGGTCGTTCATCATATTTAATCGCGTCGCGTCGCGCGGTGCCGTTTTTGTTCGCGCCGCGCTGACCGGCCGCCGCCCGCCGCGCTTCGCCGGGACTCAGAGCCGCTGAATTTTTACACGCTATTGTTAACTAATGCTCATGACCTTTTTTGTTTGAGATTGTAAATTTGAGAATGGTTTTTTGATTTGTAATTATATTGGTTTAATGTCATGCGTTCCGCATTTGAATTCTTCAAACCGTTATGTATTTTATTAATAAATTCGTGAGGTAGCACGATCAAGGGTCTCATAAACGTTTAAATCATTGCTGAGCGGTTTTATATTTATATATATTAAATTATGTAGATTCGTAATTGAAAAAAAAAACCTCTAAACACTTATGTAGAAACTAAACGCTAGACAATAGCGTAGCATTAGCAGTACAAG
This sequence comes from Manduca sexta, assembly GCF_014839805.1. NCBI lineage: Eukaryota > Metazoa > Arthropoda > Insecta > Lepidoptera > Sphingidae > Manduca > Manduca sexta. The sequence continues at coordinate 2,099 of NW_023594175.1, forward strand.
CTATACTTACTGGTAACGTCAATTCTATACCAAGTCTTTTATTTCGAATTTGTCACTACATTAATATATCGCACTATCCGATAGTTTCACCCGCGGCTACCCTGGCTTCCTGAGTATTAGATCGACGCGCGCACTGCGACACATGTCGACGTTACATTTTGTTCGCGTTGACGCGCGGTTGATGGATTGCGCTCGCGGATTTCTTTCGCGTCACGTCACGTTATATTTTCTAACACCCTGTAGAAGCTTATGAGGATTGTATTTTCTAGTATGAATAATATGAAAGCAACAACTTCACTCTTGTTTTGGAATGTTTTTATGTCTTATAAAAGGTATCAAGGCAAAATGGTGAGTTTGAAACTATTAAACTGGTTTTGAATTTTTCGCTTATAGGAAAGTACATTACCCCTAAGTTCTATAGGCTATTTTTATCCCGGGAAAATATTTATGTCGGCAAACCTTTTTCATGCGGTCGGAGCCGCAGGCAATGTTTGATATATGTAGGTAATTGATACGTAATATTGATCTTAAGGTCTCGAATCGTAGATATTTATAAATTGGTTAAACTCTATCAGCGTGATTAGCGCACGTATTCTTTTATCTTTAATGAAATTATCAATTTATCCTAATGTGAGCTTATTTAAATGTCGCTTTAATGACAGCTAGCTAAGATGGAAAATGCAATAACCTCAGCAACACAATCACGTTTCTTCTAGCGTTACACGTATTATGACTAGTGAGTGATTAGATTTACCATCGGGAGATCCACTCGCTCTTGAGCCGATCATGACCTAAAAGAGATCATATGGAAAATTCATTAAGTATTCATAAGATTTATATTAAATAATAATAATATCAGCCCTGTATTAGATACTTGCCCACTGCTGAGCACGGGCTTCCTCTACTGCTGAGAGGGATTAGGCCTTAGTCCACCACGCTGGCCTAGTGCGGGTTGGTAGACTTCACACACCTTCGAAATTCCTATAGAGAACTTCTCAGATGTACAGGTTTCCTCACGATGTTTTCCTTCACCGTTAAAGCGAACGATAAATTCACAAAGAATACACACATGATTTTTAGAAAAGTCAGAGGTGTGTGCCCTTGGGATTTGAACTTGAGGACATTCGTCTTGGCTGTCCGTTCCACAACCAACTAGGCTATCGCCGCTTAAGATTTATATTACCACGTAATTAAACTGCTCCCAAAGCTGTCGCTGTAAGTAAGCACCAACTATCAAAGAAATTTGTTTTTTCTCAATTAACTTTCAAAGTAATTATTCAGACGAATTAGAAACTAAAACAATTGAAAGATAATTGAAATGTTTAACAGTGTTATAATGGCGAGTTTCTTTGAATAAAGTTTTCGTTTCAACTAATAACTAGCTTTTGCTCGCGGCTTCGCTCGTGTCAAGGAGTTTTTCGGCATAAAAGTCCCGGAATAAAAGTAGTCTATAACCTTCCCAGGGTTTTAAACTATCTCCATACCAAATTTCATAAAATCCACTCAGTAGATTTTGAGAAAATCGATAATATAGAGACAGACAGAAAAGGGGACATTGTTTTATAATATGTATAGATTATAATGTGCTCAAGGCCAGAGGTAATGCATATGGACTGCGAAATTGATCGTAGATTTGATACCTAATTGGGTAATGTTATAAATTTATATTGGTTTGAATATGAGTTTATTTTTACTAGTTTGCACATCGCTTCGTATCTCTACATGCATGCGTTGTTATATCGTATGTTTCTAGGACTAAATGAATACGTGCAGTCACCTACATAAGTAACTAAACAAATTCAAAACTTAAAATTGCCTGTCCGCTTTTGCGTTCTTATTGACATATTATTTTCTTCACAGAAACAAAATAGAATATATTTACTTTACTTCATATAAAGAATAAAAAAAAATCAATTGCACTTAACGTATATTATATATAGGAAGTTTTAAATCTTGCGGAAAAAGATTTATATCCTTAAAGTTAAGGATAACAAACATATTCTGAGAAATCGTAGGAATAAAAGTGAAATATTTATGTGTAATTAATGCCAAATTTAAATAAACGCAATACCGTAAAGGCAGAAGATTCGTCGAAACTGTGGGCGTTCTTTATGACATAATAATTTGTTGTGTTCAAATGGCATTAATTAATTTTGTAATTAATGAGCCGTTTTGGTATTATTACAGTCATCTGCTGTTGAATTTCATTTTCATTTCCTTTTTATTATGATATGTTGGTTTATGACGGTTTGATTTAAAAAGTTATATATTTTTTTTAAATCACACAACAAATAATACACTTTAATATTTGGGAGTCATGCTATCTTCAGCACTTTGTTGTTTGATGAACGAACTTTGTGTTTTATGGCACAAGCCTTCGTTATGTCAAGTCAGAAAACATGTTTCTCCTTAGTGTTAAAAACTCAATTTTTTATGACACTTACAGTTTTCTTAAATTATCTACAATAATAAAATACTTAAGTCGTTTTTCCTCAACAAATACCCGATAGAGAATTCCACATTGCCCGCGTTATGTTATAATTTTATCTACAAGTTTCGAAGGAAGGGCCGGCCTACCCTACAGGATAACGTCGGCCTTTAAACTAATCGCCCGGCATTCGGAGACACGTCCTACTTAATTCGGAGGAGTTGTAATTTGTTCGGTAATTATGAGCTCCCATAGTTGCGACCCTGCCGTAGGTTTACAACGGTAAGGGTACTAAACGTGCGAATTATTAAGGTGGACCGATCTGCACTAATTTGAATTCAAGTGACGACTCGGACATCTTTATTGTGCAGGAAATTTTGCTGATATTTTTAAATCATCTAGTTTAAGGATTATTGAAAGTCAGTATTGCGTTTGATGTTGAAATATAAATTGTTTAGTGACTTCTATATGATTTACAAGGTGTGCAAAAATTTTAAGATTACAAAGTAATATTTTTTGTCATGCTAAAATATACAACAATACTTTAAAAGTTTGTATCATCAAACTTTGTCAGCGAATTTGAATAACATATTCATCGGTGCTCTACTTATTTTATTTGTTACGAACGCTAAATATTCACTAGATACACCATAAAAACACATCGAGTTGATTGAAAACAGTCAACATACGTAATGAAAGAGTAATTTAATATAAAAAATGGGAAAGGACATTAACGCGGTACAATTTGTTCGAACTAAACACATTTCTTATCACGTGCGTACGAAATTACATTTCCTCCGTTAATATCAAAGAGGAAGGTTCGTGGAAACGAGTAATTAATTTAAAGGAAACATTTAAAAGGCTCAATTATTCACTATAGAAAAATTGTACGAGTAAATTACATTCGTAACGATGTCAATTATGTTTGTTATCGCGCGAACACATTGCCGACCCAAATTGATCTGGACGTTAGGGTTCCATAATATGAACCTTTAATATAGATAATGTTGGGACCCATTCGTGAGTAAAGTGTAGTTCATCATATGTGTTGAAGTGAGCGTATTGGTTTGCGTGTGTTGAAGTTGTCTAGAGATAAATGATTAAAAGCAAGTAACTATAAAAAGCATATGGAAATTTCTGGCAATTTATAAGCATAAATAATTATGCTTTTGTCCTTGAATCGATGCAGATATCACAAATTTTCATAATTTCCTTTTCGACGAGCTTCAAAACACCAAGTACTGAACTTTGCCACGCTATCTGAGTTTGTACTATGGACTTTTTTTTATTTTCAAGCTTGTAATTGCAATATTTAGCCGTAGTTTTTGTATTGTCAACGTTGCGAGTTAACTGCGAGCGGTCACGAAACAGGAAGCAGCTTTACTTTTATTGTAACTGAAGACGATTTGTTAAATGTTGCGAGTTATAATTTTTTGTGTTTAGTTATTTCTTATACCCCATGGGGTTGGACGGTGTTGTATCATGTTTCATAAAAAAGCATATTGCGCCTGCGTTGGAGTGGAATTAGAGTGGATAGAAAGAGGTTTTTATTCTAAATATTGATTATAGCATTATCATGGACCTAAGTTAGCACAGGATTTCTTTTCTTTTTTTCTTTCTGAACATTATTCTTGAAATTAAAGACCACAATTTATTTTAACCTCCTAAGTAGGTTGATCAGGAGATAAAAGTGTGGGGTTTGTTCCTTTTATTTACGAGACAAATGTCATTTACAGTTCCAAATCCTGCATCTCGAAATCCTTGTTACTATTAGTTATTCAAACATAAAGTACATTTACAGCTTTCGGCCACTTCTCATGGAGTGTTAATTACGTTTGGACGTTGAACTAGCAATTAGCATTAACAGATCATTTACGTATGCACTAAACCTAAGCCGAGATCGTCTCAGTTTGTGTTAGATAAATAGCTATACTATGTATAGAGTTTGCTATATATATACCTATACTACGTGTAGAGCTCGCTATATTTATGCTAAGGGCCCATACACATGATGATAAATGAGTTGATGTGAATTTTGAGGCGCGCTCTCTCTGCGCATCTTCAGCATACATTGTTATGTAAAAGTAAACAGTTTTCCACTGCATTACGGCGTGTTTTGCTTCACGTTTCATATGCATGGACCCGATACTTAAAATGGGTTTTGATAAATATAGAAATATGTTAACAATAATAGAATAATCATACCTAATATAAAAGAAGTTTATTACCTCTTTTTTTGTAGTTTTTGTAAGGTTTCTCATTAAAATTTTATGCATGGCACAATGCATACATTTTATACGCATACATATTAAATGATGCCATATTACATGTCATAATTTAATATTTTCCCATTATTATATTTATTATTACGTAATAAGAATGATAATGCCTAAACAAACATATTAATCACTTGACCTTTGGAAATACCAAGACGATAACAAGAATTCCCAATGATTTCTGATATGTTTCAACGCGTCGGATATTATTTTTGTATATAATATGTATCCTAGATGTTGCCTACTGTCACGTTTTCAATTAGCGTGTTCAGAGCTTATGTGTATTGAAGAGTCGGCTCTCAGCGCCTGCCTATTCATTCCTCAGAGTCGATGAAATCGCGTCTGCTTACCGGCAGTCTATAAGGGATTCACTCGTTCGGAAAAATGTAATAAATATTATAGCTCTGTCCCACTGTTGAGTGTTGGGCTCATTCACTATTGAAAGGGTTAAGGTATTAATATATTCTGACGTAATGCCGGTTAGCATCCTACTAATATTATAAATGCGAAAGTTTGTGAGGATGGATGTATGTTTGTTCCTCTTTGACGAAAAACTACTGAACGGATTTGAATGAAACTTTACAGTAATATTGGTTATACATAAAAATAACACATAGGCTATAATTTATAATGATTTTGTGTAATTTGGTCATAATATAACGATACATAACAAGTAATTCGGAAAAAAAATGTCCCGAAAACTTCTTCACGCGGGCGAAGCCTTGAGCAAATGCTAGTGTAATATATCTTCTAAATTCTTGTAGAGATTTTTCAGATACTTACAACAGTTTTCTGTTAAAACGGGTTATAATTTACAATGAATATGTAAGTAAGCTCATGAGTCAGATATGTTTACCTGCCGCTCGGATTCGGAACCGTGACCTACGTCCTAATTCTCACTAGGCTGTTGTTAAATTGAAAAGTTATACTTTAATCGTATATTTGTTCTTCCAATTGTAAGGGTGAATAATCAGAAAGATGAGGTTTTCGAACAGCCGAGGGTTATAGCCGAGACTCAAACATGTTTGGGAATAATGCTAAATGACGTCAAAGACTCGTATGGCCTCCAGCTGTGGACCGCTGGTAGTATTAAGGACTTCGTACTGTGGACGCCCGACATAACCAAACCCAACAAAACCATCTAGTACCCCCCTCCCCCACTTTCTCCGTGAAATAAAAAATAAATGTTTGTTATTGGAAATCTATCATTAAGTTAAAGATTAATTAGTTTGAATAGACCTTTGAGCATCTGATGGCCGAACTTTGCAGGAGAAGTTGGCGAGTGCACTCACGAATGTTCGGCAGCGTCTTGTTTAAGAGTGGCGTCTACATCATCCAGATTAGACCATTTCAGGCTTGAGCCATTATGCGGAATTGAAGGAGTGAAGTTACAATACTTTAGAAATTCACTTGAAGTCTTGTGACGTGAATCGCCTGCCGTTTCTAACTGATTATGATAGGTACGATATGTATGTATGTATTTTATATAATGTTGAGTAATAGTTAAAGACTGCGGATGGTATAAATAACTGCTCCTATATCAATAAATGAAGTCTTATTTGATAACAACGTGGAGGCTGAATTGTTGCGTTCCCTGTTACAAAAATATATGTTTTTATTTGTTTTTATATTTTGTCGATTCCTTTATACCGCAGTTTTATTTTAAAACGGATCACGAGAAGGGAAAAGAGTATGATGCCATTGTATATAAATAACCTAAAGTGTAGAGCAAATAATAGTCTAGCAAGTATATAGTATATTATATGGTTGATTGAAGCGTCCTCCAGGTGCAATCGCCCAGCGTACACGGATGTTATTAGAGCTGTCTTGTTGCTAATTAGTCGGATATACCGTGTAGGGCATGTTGCTGAGCGTAACGTAGATAGCAGCCCGCTATCGATAGATAATGTGTTCATGTTTGTTCTAATGAAACGGATATTTATTTATAAAAATAGATTTTCATTTTATATGTATAAGTTTGATGATTGATGGTGTCTTCGTTTTGTAATGTAGCCTTTTAAGCCACGAATCATATGGAGTTCAAAGTTGTCATACGATATGTCGATGTGGCATCAAGTTATTTTAATGTGAACTCAAAATTCCATTCTGCTGAGGTCGTAGATATTAAAAAAATACTTAGTTAAGGTATGGAAAATTAAATGTCAAAACTGTTGAAAGTTGGTTGAATGTCAAAAGTTCAGTTGGATGCAGTCGCCAGTGAGCGCTCGCAAGCGTCGGTGACTGATGAAATTTTCTGATTGCACTTCTGCTGGGAACTTGGCCCGTAATGTTCCACAGTGTTTATCTTTATTCCAACACGACGTTCATAGTTGCTCACTTCACGTCATAACGCCTTCCATTCCGCCGCTCGGCCCGTTTCAAAGAGTGTTTCCTGTCTTTACTGCGTCAGAAGTGCATTCCGTGTGCCATTGTCGTTGAGAATGTGCAGTTCAATTTTAAAGAGACAATATAGAAATGTATGACAGGACTATGATTGTCTCTACTCCACTTAGCATCAGATAAAGTGGAGTCATAAGAAAGTCTGCCGTGGATATAAATAAAAAAAATCGAAGTGTTTCGTCTAAGCCAACAAAACGGGGAAACAATGAGAGTAACAGATTTATTTGGCTGGCGTGCGGTGTTAACAGCTGTGTGTAAGTGGCTTCCCGACATGTGCGGTGTTGGAGGTTATTTCAGTTCAAGCTCGGATTGTTTGCGCGAGGACTAAGGAGCCACCTACGGCGGGTGTCGCGCGACGTTTCTGTGCACGGTCGGGTAACCCGCCATATTTCGTTTGTATATGGAACTTGCCATATGTCTCACGGTTTTGGGGAGAATTTTGTTACTAAAATGCCACTCATGAGGTGGTCATATGAAGAGATGTGGCACAGTTATGAAATAATATTATAGTTTGTATAACATTTATAAGACCAATAATTATGAAATGCTTATGGAAGATTAGCCATTGGGATCATTATAGTTGGTAACGCTTTGTTAAAACCAACATAATTATCATCAATTTGAAAAGATCCTTTTTGAGTATAATATTATGGGTAGAATTATTAACAGAAAAATATTAACTACATTACACTCTATATTTCTCTAAAGATCTAATAAAAGAAAATGTGCATGTAATTAGTTGTATTATAAAAATCATTAAATAAAAATGGCGGCTGTTAAATTCGATATTTGAACAGATCAACGGAACGTCCGCTGTGTATTTCCATATCGTGTGATAACAACACGGAAAACGTATTGCGTGCCAACAATAGATTTCCAATCGAGCGCATGTGCGGTTTTAACGTCGAGAACCGCCTTTAGCGGTGCATATCTTCCATTACATTAATGAATGCTATCGCATCGGATGAACTCGAGCGAAAAGAGATTATAGGTGCTTACCGGTCTGGTATTATCTTTCTCATTTCTCCGCCAATGTTTGTGCGGCCACCGAATATTTGCCTTTCAATCTGGTCCTTATGGCGTTCGTTTTATTCAACGTCTGATAATAGTTGCGCATTAAATTATGTTTCTTTTTGCTCTTTCATGTCTGCGATTTGTGTTTTTGTAACGTCGTTAGTCTGTGGGATTTATTTTGCGGTGTTCTAAATGTAAATGTGTACGAATTTATTTCAGACGTATGCTACAGAAACCCTTTTAGTAATAAAGGTTGTTTTTAACATACATTTTACAATATTATGCGATTTTCCTTGGCATGTATAAAATGATAAAATTCACGATTAATTAACCCCGAGCAAAAAGCGTATACAGCGATCTCAATAATTATGCCCACTTTTAATTGCACCATTCATGTTTCACATTAATAGGCTCAAAATCAATATAATCAACATCCTAGTGTGTACCTGTTGAATTACTGTTATTAAATTAATTGAGTATTCGTATCGTATGCTCGTAGCGATGTTTCGAGATATATACCAAAATTTCCATAACCAAAACACTTGCGAAGCATTCTCCATTTGAAAGCGGCTTCGTTAAGACGCCTTATATCACTCAAGTGCCTTTTGAAGTGTGTATGTACTAATTGAGATGATATAATTACATGAAAGGGAACGTGCTCTTGGACCGGTGGGCTTAATTCAACACGTTTATTGCACCCCCTTTGGTTATTCATTATCTGGAATGTTCTACTCCTTGTACTCAAGTGCCGGTTTATAATTAAGCACGGCTTGAATGGAAATTAATGTGGAGAGTAAGTGTATTATGTTTGCGTGCGGTTTTCTTGAGTGGAGTCTGGCGGTTTATTTTATGGTACCTTTTGTAAGACGGAATAGAGGTTATTTTATCGTTGTGTATAAAATGGTGATTCAAAAGAAAGTCAAAAGTTTATTTGATTATTAAAGAAGTCCATGAAATGTAACATTTTTTTAAAATATTAGTAGTTGACGTACTTTTAACAGTCACATGAAGAATATCATGTAAAAATGTAGTAATACAAACCTTTCCGTTATACAAAATGCCTTTTCATATATATGTATTTCCGCCTATAAAGATGAGAGCCTTACTAACCATCGAGTCGGTCCTTAAGCGGTCGCTTCGGTCAGGTGTCGAAAACCAACTCCACGCGAAGTGGACAGCACGTTGCCAAACGTTAACAGCTAAGCCGTGTCAAAAGTTCTGTGAGAGGCTTAAAATATCTGACGCTGGCCGACGCGACGGTGACTCGGGCGCTTTTGGGACATAATATTTGCTATAGATACGAACGTTGGGAGTTAGGTGGACAGTCGGGCAATATCTGGTGGATTAGATGAATTAGGGCAGTTTTGAAATATTCCTAAGTTACATATTGAGGTTTGGAGCGAGAATCGGTAAACCGGTGATCAAATTGGTATGTCTGAGAGACGATATTTTATGATGGCTGAGTGATTATACAATTTTTATATGTAGTGTATTGTATCTCTTTTTATAGCTGCCAAGTACGGTATATTGTAAATTTGAATATAATTTTATAAAGTTATTTTATTGTTGGTTGTAAGAAGAATACTATTTATTATTATTTGGATAGAGATGAAATCCAGATCTGTATTCTGCCACTATTCCCGACGTTCAATTGTTTTGATCAGTAGGTAAATGTAAAAAAAAGCGATATAGCTTTCCAAGACTTATATAAACCTTTTACTCTGTAATTCAACAAAAAAAACCCGCTTTAATAATTTAAAACGCGCCAAAACATGTTTAGGTGTTTTTATTTCCCTAATTTAATACATAAATATTTACGTGAGGGTGAATAATTAATGTAAAACTAATTATAGCCGTATTAGAGGTGGCCGCGGCAGTCGGACGAGGGTTTGACGTGTGCCCATCCTAATAAGGTTATTGTCAATGCCGTGGCCCGCACAAATTGTATAGAAATCAAAGTCAGACTAATCTTCTATTATCGGAGGAGATTTACGCCATTTTTTTTATTTTAGGGTTTGCGATGTGGTGTCTATTCAAGGGATTTGTTTGTCAAATTAAGTTCGTCATCGTTATGGTGTCTCACTCTGGCTACCGTCTAGTTGCATTCTTGGATATATATCTCGAAAAATAAGTCTTGTGATAATTTTAATAATTTTCTCATATAAACTGTATATAATTTTTTACAGATGAAATAGACAAGCGTGGGCTATTTTTTGAATTAATCTCACTTTGCTAACTAGCACAAATCTATAAAAACATGACAGGCAAAACTCGCGCCGACTCAGCAATATTAACAATAAACTGTCATAAAAAAACTATAACACAAATAAAACGTACACTTAATGGTGTGTGTTGTGCATATCTTTTTTTATAATGTTTATTTGATGAATAAGCACAGAGGCTTTTAATTTACAAGCTTATGCCAGCCTCATTGAATCCTAAAACTAATTTAACAGTAAAGGAAACATTTTATGTCCTTCTTAGCTTGCTTAAAAATTTATATATTTTAACAGCATCTTCACTGTAAGGTGTAGCCAAGATTGTTTGGACCACACCCAATTCTAAAATATTAACTTTTAAATCCTCTATTAATGTTTCCTTTCAGTTTTGTATCGGACACTTTGTGCATATCTTTGCTTCGTGTTACTTTCAGCTGATGACGCGCGCCGTCCACTTGCCACTGCATTAATTAACGCTTTGCGTGCGTTTTCGAGTGCTCGTCACTGGAACTCGAAGCCTCAAGTGATTACCGAGTTTGTTCTGATTGTAATTGCTTTAGTGATTGGTGTATCTAAGTATATTATTTGTGTTGAAGAGTCTATATAGGTAGGTTGTGTACTTGTACTGAAATTAAAAAAAATATGATTATTAAATATAATGTTTTTTTTTGTTAAAGCATTAAACCTCTGCGAAATACTTTGTGATAATCAATTGATTATGTTATGAATTATTTTTCTATTTATATATGTTATAGGTTTATGAAAGGTTATACTATAGAATACAATAAGTACCTGCCTACCTATACCCATGTCGAAATGGTTCAAAGCCGTGTATTCATATTATTAGAATTGTATTACATTTCTATGGTATTTTTATGTTTAATATCCAAAGAATTTGTTTTGGGCATTCCAAAGTATAAATTGATAAAATAATTGATTTTGTACAAATGATGCTACGTATATGTGGAAATCAATAAAGTTATTGAGTTGTGTAAAATGATTCAAACTTTTTTGTGTACCTTTAAATTCCTATAATTTAATTTATTAATTGTTTTCTCGTTTCAGGTAAGTGAATCTATCATCATATATCTAAAGCCAGTCTTCTGCCAACAACATTCACAAGCTTATTGCCGACTCGTAAGTATTAGGTGTAAGTAGGACGCATAAATTACTTAGCAGATTATTTAAAGCATTACAACGTGGAAATGATGCTGACACTCGTGTCATTGCCATACAAATTATGCCTAATCATTTTATTTCTATTTTATTTGTAGGGACAATAAACGGTTACATGTTAAGGAATATTAAAAAGTAATCTTAATCTAATTATATATACAAACATATAACCCACACCATTATCCACATATTGACATAATGTAGAATTAAGAATACAATTATACAATTAAACTGTTATGTCTTTACATGCACCTTACATGCAGTGAGTTACTAAAATAAGGTGCGAAATTGGTGCGGAATTTTCTATATATAACGTTAACATTAACTATGATTTTATTTTAATTACATATATTTGTCATCTATTTTAATAATGTAGGTTATGTAAACGGGACACAGCAATCAAACACGAGTGCCGGGATTAGACTGATTTATTAACTCATACAGTTTACGCAGGTAGATAAAAATAATTTGAAAATTGTGTTCATGATCATATTGACAGTCTACACCTATCACCCACACAAATCGGAAAGTTAACGATATCAAATAGATATAGCATTTCTTATAAGTAGTAAGGGATTCACCGATACCCGAGCACCTGCGACGCCACCCCGCGCCCCCGGCCGCGGGGGGTCCGCGGGCTGCTCCAGGGCCGGGGCACTATACTATCCGCGAATTAATTTGATATCAACCGCGAATTAAATTGATATCAACCGCGAATTAAATTGATATGAACCGCGAATTAAAATTATACCGACCGCGAATTAAAATGATATCAACCGCGAATTAAAAATAATACCGACCGCGAATTAAAATGATAGCACCCGCGAATTAAAATTATACCGCCCGCGAATTTCATTGTTATCGGCCGCGACTTTCAATGATACCGTCCGCGGATTACTCTTGTACCGTCCGCATGTTACGTCTAAGTTAACCGTGGATTTCATTACCAACTTCCGCGGATTGCATTTTATATCACCCGCGAATGGGTGATGCATTAACTTTACTCATGCTCTACGGCTCATTTTCAAGCTTGGACCTGTTCCCTTTGTTTCGTTATGCTTTTGTCTTTCTACTTTCTATCAGTGATCCTTTTTTATTGAAAACGCTAAGGTCTTTGTATCGTATTTCTACTTAATAACCGTTTACAATTACTCAATACTGACCCTTTACACATTATGGCCATTGTTTGTGAAAGATAAATCAATCAATTGTTTGTCATACATAATACATTACCCAAATTCTAGGTATAAAACCTTTTGCATCCTCTCATTGTTCCCACGGGTGGTAACTATATTTTAACAATGATTTACTACTTCTCTATTATTTTTAACAATAGGTCTCGTCTCTATTATTCCCATTTTCGAATAATACGTATTCAATATAAAATTTATGGTGAAAGTTGGAAACATGTTGAGTCTTGTCTGTACGGAAACAATACTCGCTCTCCATATAAAGACCGACTCAAAATCACATGGTATCGTATTCCCACTCTGTGCTCTGTTCCAAGCGAGATCTCCAGTTAAGTGTAATAGTGAAGTGTTAAAATAGTGAAACTGTTACAAAAATGAATGTTGGTACCTTTTTATACTTTGACCTAACGTTGTTATAACCAACCAGATGTTTAATTAATTGTTTATTGTATGTATTTGTCCACGAGGTTAACTCATTTTAGCTGTCTTCGATCTCTTATTAATTTATCATTGTTATTAACTTGTACATTTATACTTAGCATACCTATACGTATTTATCACATACTACTTACTTAACCGATAACTAAAACATTTTTATTAATTTTTATTACAGTTTCCTGAAAATACTTTCAAGAGTTATTATTACGCTGATGAAAACGATGAACCTAGTGACGAAGAAGGGACGCTCGCAGCCAAAGTCAAAAAGGCGATCATAGCCATAAAAGATCGAACGAATTTAACAACATCGATGACTTTTTCGAAAACCAAAGAAGAAAAGACAAATACGAAAAAAGTCATCCAGTGTTGGTCGATCAACGAGTGGTGGCGGCATTTCATACATCAAATCTAATAGCGACGACGGCACACATGCATCACACCTGATTAAAATTGAAATTTACGACGTTAATAAAATAAAAATATTGCAACGATCGAACAGTGGAAACACGCTGAAGTGCGACTTAAATATTACGCAGAAAGTGACTGTGATAAGAACTTGCAAACCGTAAAGGACACCATATACAATATTACTAAACAGTTGGCTAGTAAGGACGATTGTGTGAAATATACAATAGATACAGACAAATGAAAAAGTGTCAGTGTGTAGTGCCAGTGCATAAACTTTTATAACTTAATAACTTTGAAATGTTCTTCGTGTGAAAGAAATAATTGATTTCATTTAGATATTATGCTTTGTTCTAAGAAACCAATCATTGTATTTTTATGATTGCTTACTCTTAAATATTTTAATAATTTAGATTGTATTGTAAAACAGTGTTTTAAGTTACTCATCTATTTGCATTTTGAACTCTTTGTGCTAGTGCTAAGTATAATTATTGTAAATACTTATGATTCTTTTTAATATTTGTCAAGTCAAGTCAAGCTTACGATTGTAAAGTAATTGGGAACCGTTAAAACATGTTTGGAACTAATTGAATACTTTTTTTTCATAACCGTTTAAGAGAGTTGTAAAGTAAATTGTTTAGGTAGTATATAAGGTCTGAACTAATTTTTTAAACTACACATTGCTAAGTCATTTCCCATCATGGATGCATTGAGCTGTGATTTATACAACATGGAACTCGTCGAACTTGTCGAAAACATCGAATCAATGGAACTGATGTCATCGCAATATGACGAAGAACTTACGAGCTCTGTGATAAAATGGAACAAACACAAGTCGAAACGTGAGTACAATATTTTTAATTATGTTAAGACTAGTTGTAACATGTTTTGAAAATCCATGAAGAGGGGATACATTCAAGTATTTATAACGGTTGGGAACAATCATTTCACGTGTTTCTTCCA
>NW_023594176.1:0-15934 GCF_014839805.1 Manduca sexta
CGATAACTTCAGTTTGTTTTTAACACAGTCAACATGAAACATACCATAACAACTTTTGCATTTGACCAAGTTGCCCGTTCTCTCGCAAATATCGCACACTTTTTCTCTGACTAAACCTTTAAAAATATTCGGTTTAACTGTTGTTAATTCAGAGAAATACAATTCAACTTCATCAACATTGTCCTCAAAGTTTGATCTACATATTCCACGCCTTCATTAGTACACACAGCCATTGGTTTTGCGCTTCACTATTTGGGCTATCAACAATTTCTTTTTATCTCCTGTTTATCTTTTGTTATCTCAAAACTTTCTATTTCAGCCTCTATATCAAAATAATCTTCGTTGTAGTATTGTTTTACAGTACTTCTCTGAGGTTTATTTTTCGGAACTACGTCGAAAAATCAGTAATATCTCTAGGAACTTTTTTTTTCCCTTTTAGGTGGTGCGATTACTAATCTGTCATCTTGTAAACCTTTAACTAAACCCAACTGTTCTATTTCATCAGTCTTTTTAATTCATGCTTAACATTCTCTTCATAAAGCCAAGTCTTAAATAAGTAACTGGTAATTTCATCCTGAGTCAACTGAGGGTTTTCCTCTATTAATGCATCTTGTCTTAATTCTAAATACTTAATAAATTCTGGATCTTCTACACTCTTTCCTGGTTTTATCTACTTTTTATTTTTGTTTTCGTTTTGATAGAACCATATCACTGTCTTCAGAACTGACAGACGCATTGTCAGCTTCAACGTCGTCTTGGTCAATATCCACGTTATTATCTTTAATGCTTTCAGGTTTTCTTTCAGTAGTAGTTTACTATGTATTAAAGGTATATCACTTGCCTCAGAATCCATTGAGGCTGTATCAATATCAAGTTCTTTTTCATGGTTGACTCTATGCTCTTTTCTTCTTCAATACCTTTGGTATCGCTTACAGGTTCCGATAGAAAAGGCATGCTGTGCTCTAATGCTAATGTGTTTGAAGTACTGTCGCTTTTTTCTAATTCTGTTGAACTATTTTCCATATTCGCAACCGTGTCAATCCCCATTGAAATATTATCATTATTTAAAATAGTAACTGATTGTGGAATTTCCACTTCGTTATTATTCACTACTATATTGTCAATATTGATTGGGGGTACTTCTTTCGTAGTTTTTTCCTCTGAAATTTGGTTCTCTATTACAACTACAGGCATGTTAGAAGTAATTTCATGAAATATCTCACTATTAATTGAAACAATTCTTTCTGAATGTCGTTTTCTTTCATAACTATCCATACCTTTATATCTTTCAAGAGGTTTTTTAGTTTTACGATTAGAACTTTTCTTTCTTACAGGCTCGTCCAGACCTTTGACAAAATTTGAATGATCTATATTATCAGACTTCTTTAGATCTGTTTTTGTACTCTGTTCATATAACCAACTTTTATGTAAATAAGCAACAATTTCATCATAACTAAGTTCTGGATGCTCATCGATTAAAGCATCACGGCTGGTTTCCAAGTATTTAATAAATTCTGGATCCTCGAATTTGTGAGTTTTTAGATTCTTTATTACGTTTCAATTGCAGTCTGTGTCTGGTTTTACTAACTAATGTTAGGCTATCTTCTGAACTAACCGACGCAGTATCAAAATCCCCATCCTTAAAATCAGAATCAGATTCGTGATATCCATTTTCATTAATATGGTTGGAGATTGTAGTAATTTTATTGGCAAGATGCTCTTCATTACTATTGGCATCTATTTCACTTAAATTGTCATTAAGATGACTACTTTTAATATTCAAATTACTTAAATTTACATCATAATTATCTATAATATGTTGCTTTTCTAAAGAACTTTTACTAATATCAATGGAGACCTCTGATTTATTACTTATTGCATTGTTAACGCCATTCTTATCTTCCAAAGTGGTATAAACTTCATGGTCATTTTGATTGATTAAATCTGAAACAGAATCTTCATTTTTATTAGGAAATTCTGCAACTGTATCATTATCAGAGGAAGTATTTACTGTGCTTTCTTGATCTGACTGGCTGTCTTCGGAAATTAATATGTTTTCCTTTGCTTTGTTTCCATCTTCATGAAAAGATTTATTAAAATTAATATAACTTTGAAAACTTACATCATTATTATCAGAAGTAGTAATTTTATGTGCTTCTATCATCAAACTTTCACCGACTACGCCATTTTGAATCGAGTCTTCTAATTCAGCCACAGTTATAAAAGTATCATTCGTACTTGTGTCTTTCTCGATACTGTCTTTAATAGATTTTTCATCGTGGTCTCTTTCGCTGTTATTAGAAGTGTGCGTCATTTCTTTAATATCATCCTCGTCAATGCTCAGTTCAGAAATGGAATTTTCCATATTATTTGAATGTATGGTAGAACCTAAATTGAATTCAGTACCCAGTTGTAAACTTAAACTATGTATTGATTCTTTCTTTCCACTTCCTTGATTTCCATTCATATTCATCATGTCAATATCTACTTTATTTGAAATGTCAGTATATGTACTATCAATACTGTCGTCAGTATAATTAAAATCTTTATTATGATCAACATGTTTTCACCTGATTGTAATTGATCTATATTGCATGATTGAAGACTCATTATGCTGTCATCAGAACTAGTACTAAAACAACCATTACTATTTTTATCGTTTTTTCCCCGTCGCTGTTGTATACAACTGAAGAATCAGTTTGACTTTGAGAATCAATATCAGAAGTCTCTGTTTCAGTACTCTTTTCTGTGGAGAAACAACTATCTTGAGTATCTGAAGTAGAATCTACATCCATGTTAGTAATTTCACTAAATGGAGCGTTAATTGTTTCATTTAAGGATGCATTGTCTATTTCAGAGTCTGTTATAGAATTTCTTTCACTGCCAAGTACAATTTCATTAGCAATTACAGAGCCTGTTTCTAAAATATCATCTTCATATTTTACATCAATATGTTTTTTTCTTTGTCGTCTTCTAGGGATTCAAGTTTTGCTGAAACTATGTTAGTATCATTTACATCATTTTCATTTACTATAGAGTTATTTACATCAACGCCCACATCATTTGGCACAAACTTGCTATAATCATGTTCATTTTGGAACGGTAATAAGTTTTGAGATTCATATGTAGATCTTCTCAGACTGTAATGCTTTGAGAAATCTTTGGAAGACACTGTTTTCTTCTTTTTACTGTTCTCTTGTTTACTCATACTTTTATTGTCTCTCATAGAAATGGAAGGCTTCGTGTAAGTTTTTTCTGGAGTTTTAGATTTCGCTTTCTGTAGCCATCTATCCATATGGGACTGTCTCTGAATTTTAGTTATACCGGTTTTGGCAGCCATATTGTCGAGACACGCTGTTACTACTTCAGACACATCTAGCGATTTGTTTCTCATTTTATTTCGAGACCTATCACTGTCGTCAGTTTTACCGTCATCTTCTGAAAACAAAGTGTCGTAAAGGCTCTCGCTTAAAGAGACGTCACTGTCAGTTCTAGTAATTTTACCACTTTTTTGAGTTTTTGGTGTAGTTTTTTGAGATCTGGCTTTTTCTAGCATGTCATTGAGTATATCAATCCTTAATCGCTTTGGCTCTTTGAATAAAGTTTCTGCTTCATGCACAGACATGTTCCATAATGATTGTTTCTTTTCAGATATGAAAAATGCAGCATACAGTCTCGGATCTCTTTTCTTATCCTGAAAATGTACAATTTATTTACTTGTGTATAAATAATGGTAAAACCTCGAGAAATATTCAAATGCTAATGCAAATTACTCAGATATAGAAATGAATAAGTGATGTGCACATACCTCTGGAGTAAACTTTTCTCTTGCAGATTCAAACTCAGCGAGTCCCATGAATTTCTTTAGCATATTGTCTACGATCCAGCCGCGACGTCCGTTATCGCCGAAAAATGTTACATGTATTATATCTCTCTCAATGCGTCCAAACACTAAAACATAAACTTATGCTTTTATCCTATTTATACACAAAATTGTTCAAATTAATAAATCATGATGAAAACATTACCATCTTACCAATAATCATACTTAATTGCTGTTTTAACCAAACAAATGTCAGTAACTGTTGTGTATTACTTAAATAATTTTAGAGTCAAAAACAGGACTTAAATTATATTAAATCAATCATATTATGGGAATGCATAATATATTATTAGTAGTAAATACCCAAACTACAATAATTTATGAGAAACTAAAAAGATTCTGAAACAGTTTTTATGAAAACAGTTTTCTATTTCTTTGATGTTTAATGTGGTGTTTACTTCATAACAATTGAATGAAAAAAATCCTTGACATAAAAATAGACCACATATTCATAGAAAACTATCAGATTGCTATATACTATATATTTTATATATTATGCTTGTTGTTTACAGATTAAAATACACAAAGTCTTGTGAATTAATACTTATTGTATAATACAAATAAATTGTATTACATGAAATTATAGATAATTTAACTTACACTTCTTTTTAACAAATATACCATTAGAAGGGTCTCGAGTAACTATACATGGCCAAAATGGGTATGTTCCCCATACGGGCCCATGCAAGGTCCCCAACTTGGTACAAACATTTAGCCTCTAACTCAAACAAGTCATTTTTTGATAAAACCTTTTCTTTATTTTCCTTTTTCTTCTTCTTATTATCAAAATCTAATGCTTTTACCACTGACAAATTGTCAATATGCCCATTAGGATGCTTTCCCTTTGAACTCATGTTGAATTTCTCCGAGGACCTTTCCAATATATTACTTATATGGCTATTACTTGATTTCTGTGCACTTTTTGTTGGTGAAAATATATTCTTTATTAACATTACAGTCTCCTCAGGATCTCTGTTTTGTATTAAATCTTTCCTTATATATATTTTGGGAAGTTTTTTTCCAGGAGAAGGTTTAAATGTCTCCTCAGACCCAAATCTACTTAATGATATGTTCTCTTGATAAATGTTCTCAATTTGACTGTCCAAATATAGTTCCATAGGTGGTTTTTTTGGCGATTCCAAACTGATTGGTGAGTTTGATGCATGCATCTTATATACTGGAGATTGGACTTTAACAGGTGACTTTTCGGTACTGAACTTTTCAATACCTCCAGCATGATTTTTCTAGAATCACTGAATTCAGATTCAGTTTTAAGCCGTCTCGCCCTACCGTATCTACTTGTACTGGTACCCTCCCCATTGGAGACCGGGGATGTGACTCTAGCTGTCAAATTTGTTTCAAGTTCTCGTTCAACAAGGGATCTCTTTTTGGATTTTAGCCGAAGTGTTGTCGGGCTGTCAAGTTTTGTAATGTCCTCAGCACTCATATTATCTTCAGAATCGTCCATTATGATGTGTATAAGTTTATTCGCGACCTTTAATACACCTCTGACGTAACTCAGTAAAACATTATACGCCGATTTTAAATTTCCATATATTTTTTAAAATTCAATATTTTCTTCTAGTAAACAAAATGAAATTTGTGGCCTTGATGTCCTATTCACGTATTACGACCATCAAAACCCGTCTTGGTTGGTTTTCTGAAACAAAAGAATCAAAATGAAGTTTCGTTTCTAAAGCCATATAGGTTAATCTCAAATGTAAATAAAAATATAAAAAATTGTCGCATAAAATAAGCTTTATTATGAATTAAATGATAAATTATTGTCTCACGCATGTATTGTGCTAATTTGTGTCGTCAAATAACGCGATTCATAGTCAGCATACCGTGCGATAGGCGGTCCCACTGCCAATCTGCAGACATACTTCAACGAAAACTTAAATTCATTTATTTCACAACACCTACGATGCCTTTGAGAAATAAAACACTAGTTTCGTAAAGAACAAACGTTATAGTTGCATAAAATTTGCTTAAATACCATAGCGCACAAATATCGCAGAAGCAAAGTCTTAATTTCTTACGAAAATGGAACTCACTGTACAATCAGGCACGCGCCATCATCATTTCTTGTATAGTTCCACACATAATTCCACAGTTGATTGCATTTCAGATTATTTTAAAATATGCGGTTGCTATTAATGTCACAATTAAAACAATACACCAGGTTTATTCTTAAATATTTTCAGAATTTCAAAAGAAAATAAAATCAACCACATATAAACGACGCGCACCGTACCGCGAAAACACACGAATAGAGCTCGGTGTATGTGTGTGAAAATGGGTAGCCAATATTTGTGTCTATACACACACATAGGAACGTTCTCACACAGTTCAATGGCTTTGTTTTTATCACTCCGATTGTACACACTCGGCGAACACCTTACCTTTTTGTGCCTAAAGAGCATACAATTTACTATGGAATTTGTGACAGCTGGATTGTACTTGCCCAAAGGCAAAGAATATTATAAAATTCAAGTAAGGGGTATTAATTATATAAGACTTGGTATTATCTAATAAAATGCTCACTAGACTAGAATATCTCCAGGTACCGGCAGCGTATATTTTTATACAGTACCAAAAAGAAGAAGGTTCTCAATACAATGCATATAGTTTCGATAAACCATTATTGCTAAATATCATTATTTTATTCAAATTTGCATTTAGTTCAAAAATTAAATAACCCACATAATCGTACCTCTATAAATCTGAGATTATACCTACATAAATTCTGTCAGGCCCAGTAGATCTTAGTTATTTCCCGTATTATTTTGTTTATGGTAGATTAAATAAGTGCTTGTAAGCCCATATTTATTCTCGAGGATCCGTTCCACGTATTACCTTTATAATAAATATTATTATCATATACCTATTGATTTTTTAGATGCTTATCTTGATAATTAAAACAATTATAATGATTTCTTAAGTTTATGTGAATATAAGACATTGAAATAAAACTATTTTGCGGATTTTGTCACGATTATTATCTACACAATAATTTTATTTCAAAATCCGCAAAATATTTTCATTTGAATGTAAAGGAACTGTATTCTCATATCGACAACAAATAAAACGTAAGGCTATAGCATAGAGAATAATTATAATGTATATGGGCGACACAAAACAAGATAAGGCAAAAAGACTATAAACACATTAGAGCTTTTAAAATAGCGTTTCGCAATATTTCGACGAGCATGTACAAACGGCATAACAACTTTTGTTTTACACAATAACATCGTTACATTTGGTGAAATTCAAATGTTTGTGCTTTGTATTCACAGTCCCATGAGGGTTCCATATCCGTTGTAAATAATTAACTGATAATAATTTTTACTTTAATGGAAAGGAAGCACGAAGCTTCTTGAAAGGAAAGGTCATGTAAATCCTACTTCCTTTTCCTCCTACTTTCCTTTCCTTTTAGGTCCCGAATTTTCCCAAAACACTTGGCAACATTATTTTCTAATTTCTTGCTGTTATTTGTCACCTGTCAATGACAAAACGTAGGTAATGGTTATTTATATTCTCTTTGATGATAGTCGCTAACCTTTGCGGCGACCATTACATTCGTCTTAGTGGATAATCCTAAAACTCATGGTTATCACAACAGTGAGTGGAAGGAAGACGAAAATCCGCAGTATAAACATTTTGTAATAGAATAAATCTATTTCCAGCTAAAATTTGTGTAATTGTTAAGTCAAAAAAGCTCACTGGAAAATCAGGCTATTAGTGGTTTATGGACATTTATTGCAAGTTCGGCAAAAAGGGTTGGCAATACTATTGCCGACTGCTGTCAAGCATCAATTGTCAGTTGTTACTTGTCAAAGTAGATCGCCAGCCATTTGCCATTTGCAGTGCTGTAAATAATCGAAATTATTATCAAAATATAATCTTAAAATTTTATTGTATTATCAAAATAATAAATACATATTCCAATGTCCTCACTGAAAGCAAAAGATAAGTCAGAGCCAGTGGCATATAGCGAAGCAGCTTTAAGAAACAATGCAGTGGTTGTGGAATATTGTAGAACTTCGATGGCTGCGTTGTCAGGTTCTACTGCAGGTAAAATTTTATAGCACATTTCGTATATTAGAACGAATTAGAATAATGTTTGGGAATCACTGCCATGTTGGCTGTAACATATGTCCTGAATACAACAAATTTTTCCTACGTAAAGTGAAATACATTTATAGGTTAAAAAGGGAATGACCAAAGTTGTAGCATTTGTCTTAATTATACCTCTATTATTATAAAAGTATTATATATTCATTTGTTATAATTAGATATATTACTAATAATCTAACATTCTAAACAAAAATGTAAATCAATACTGTATTTTAAATATTGATAATATTTTTTCTTAATTTCATATATATTTCGATGCACGATTTTTAAAAATAATGATTATCTTTATACACAATATGTATACATTATTATTATTATACTATGAAACATTGCAAGATGCCATATTGAATATTTGGTCATAATATTATACTCAATAATTTTATAACATATAATGAAGTATCCAAAATTACAACAGTAATTCTTTTTCATTTTTCAGGAGTGCTCGGCCTTACCGGTATCTATGGGTTTGCATTCTACGTATTTGCAGTGGTCATCCTTTGGGTGATGTTCATGTTGAAATCAGGTTCCAATTGGAGTAAATATTATGTGTCAAGACAAAGCTTATTGACAAATGGATTCTTGAGACTCTATTTACCTATGTACTATTCTGGACATTTATATATGGGATGGTGCATGTATATTAGCTGAAATAAATAATAATTTGTATTTATAAAGGATGAATTTCATCATCAAATATTTTAATGTAATTACCGAATGGAAAGGGTCATGAAATATTACTGAAACAATATTCCATTAAATTTAAATTGTTAGCCATCAATCGTTACTATGAAAATTCATGAAATATTTCATTGTTTGATGAATAAGGAATAGTGGATGAGTTGTGATATAATATTAGTTATTCCTTTATCTGTATTCAAAGTAGATTAAATAATACTTCAAGACAATGTGCATCTTTTAAAGATTTCTGTTACAAATATTTTAAGTTATAGCTGCAAGTAAATTGATGGCGAATTATGTTTTAATGTAATAGCATATTGACTTGGTGAGAGTGGAACAGATTGTTAATAAAAAACTACAAAATGTCAAAATTAATACACATTATAAGAATTTAAAAAAAACACCCAATGGGATAGTTATTTATTAGCGCCAACATTTTATTAGTAATTGCAATGTTATGAATTATTTTGCCATTAAATGATTATTCACGTAAAGATATAAAATATATTTTAAAAATGTCCTTGGTTGAGTTTGTTTACATACCATGGGTTTTATCGCATGGGGAGACCCAATTCTTATCACCTAGAGCATTGCAGCTCATTTCAGCACAGGAAAAAAAGCCAAGCACTTTTATTTTTGTCATTTTGCGCTCTTAAATATGTCGTCCTGTGCGGACGCCCCAACAGCTCCTATTAAGCCACTGGGTTGCATATCCTGGTATTAAACCAAAGATTTTGGTCTAAAAATATGTTTCACTCTCACCAAACTGGCATTCATTTTGTCAATGTTAATTTTAAGGCATTTAAACATATTTATTGTGTTATTTGAATAAGAAACCATATCATAAGGTCCTATGTTGATGAGTGACAAAAAATGTGTTTTGTTATGTGAATGGGTTATAATATATTGTTTGAATAACTTTTAGTATTTTTGTTGATAATCACCTTATAAATTACATTAAATAGTATAATTACTTCCTAATTCTGTGTGCTATATTTTTCTAAAGTGAGTATAATAAACTTTAATTTGTGCTTAGTGGAGCTAAAGTCGAATGTATGAAATATTTTGTATCTTTATCGCTATAGAAAGAAAGAGTATTGTATACACCTTAAAGTCAATATTAAAGCATAGGCCCAAGAAAATACATAAGTCTGTACAGGGCAGGATTAACCTAATTAAGGGGGCCCATGGAATGTTTATTAGACAAGAGAAGCTAAAACAACTGTAAAATTTCACATTAACAAACCGCTGCATCACGAGTTCTTTATTGTTAATTGCGGGCAGATTTATCAGGATGGTTTAACAGTGAAGTCCACGCAAAGTTGGCAAGGTAATTTTGTTTTTAATAGTCATAGCCGGTTTATCACGCACAACAGCCTGACCTACTACGAACTTAGTGCAGAAAAAGGAGGCTCTCAACATATGAACATAGAACATTGTTTTTAATAATTTACCTGCGTTTAGTACTTTATGATATATAGGTATATATAACTAAATATTATGTTACAAACACATACGCATATTTTCCTCTATTTTTTTTATTAATTACGATGATAGCGCATCCTCGTAGTTATAGTAAATTTGGCCCAGTGCATATCGGAGCATATGCAGAGGAGGTCCCTCATAGTTCCCCTTCATATTGGGCGGGTTTATATTTATTACCTGTTTTACACAATTAACAATTTTATCTTAGTATATAATTTTCAATATAATTTGTACGATGACTTGATTTTTACTTCCTCTAATACATTTTATAAGTTTAGCGACTGCTACTTAACTTTTGAAATTTGGAACTTTATTATGTGTGATAGTTTTCCTTTTTAGCTTCGGTGTAAAAGATGGATTTTTGGGAAGGGGCAATAAAGACAGCCATCTCGACCATCGCAGCTGCAAGAAAACTTTCTAGAAGACTGTCTATCATTTAGAAGATACAATAAGAAAAAAAACCGCCTACAAAAACCATTAAAGATTAAAAAATAATTTAACATGACCCGTATACCTGGCTATCAATTTTGGAGTTAGTGCCTAATTAAAATTGCTAGCCAAGCTAATAAATAAAAGAAAGCTAAATAAATAAATGGACAAATGTATGAAAACAATTGTAAAACGCTCTTTTTACAGTAAACATTATATTAGCAAAATGATTACAGAATACAATTTTAGACATTTTTTTGACAACGTCCAGCCAGAGAGAATAATAATCGAATAGTCGCCGCGTGACATATCTTCTCTTCTGCCAGCCTGCCCGCGCAGCCGAATACTTCCGGAAACGCCCGATGTCATCGGCTAGGATAGCGGCGCGTAACATCGGCCATCCTGCAAAGTGAATACCAAAGGTATTCACAAAAATAAATATTGAGAAAAGCAGAACTGAATCGGATACTTATATTTTAAACATTTTACCAGTAAATCACTAACTATTTCTGATCGATTAACTCTTTAATAAACCAATCAAGTCTTGCGTATCCACAATATCCAACGACTTATCCATTTTGCAATTAACTTTCACGCTATATGTGTATATAATTTATTTTTCGTTAGTACCTAAACCCCGTTTCCTTACTTCATTCCCAGCAACGAAAGACCTTCATTCTATTTATCCAAGTTTACATACAGTTAATGCTGAATACTAGTAGCAATCATAGAATGCTGAGAACCAAACTTAAGTTTAAAATAACACCCAGAACAATTAAACCTTTCAAAGCAAAACCTCCAATTAGTAAGACAGCAGCAAATGAAAAGGAATGAGAAGCACAACTAAAGAACTCCATAGAAGTCGCAAACGAAGTTAACACACAAGATAATAAAACACACAATAAGGACTTATCAGCACACGATTCATACATATAAATAAGCATACGCAACATATACCAACTCAATCAAATCAATTAATCAAATGGTTTACGAGTAACACAGCATAAAGGCAAGAAGCGTTAGAAAAGTCATAACTGAAATTAATAAAATATTTAAAACTAACATGCGGAAGATTGTCATGCTTCCAGATTATAAACACAGAAAAATGCATTCAAACGACCAGAGGCATTAAGAAAAAAAAGACGGGAAAATACAGACAGCGAAAAGAGATTAGATCCCCAGCATAAAGGATAAAAACGGCATAATAGAAACCACAATACGAGAGTCTCTATCAAAGCTACTTAATGCATCCAAGAATTATACACATGCAGAAATACTACAGAAACAACAGATCCGACCATTAAAGAACCGGTACCGGAGACAATCTCTGAAACATAAAAGTAGTCAAATAAAACTCCAGGTGCAGAGAACATCAGCAATGAACTTCTCATCGAGAACAGGGACATTATTAACACCTACACTCACATAGTTATTGACTGAGGTCTTAAGAATAAATTAATTTCAAGTCAGTGGACAACAATTACTATTATACGACTACACAAGAAGATTGAAAAGACCATTTTTTTTATTACTAGCTCTTCTAACCTAATCGATAACATAAGATGTACAGACTCCAAATTAAGAACGGATACATTAGCAACAGAACTGGGTGCACGACTTTCGAGAATTGAACTCTACATGCAATAAAAGTAAATTAGGAAACAAGTTACATTATGTTTGAATTAGTAATAACGAATTAGTTGAAGTCACAAATTAGGGACAGAATTTATTATTCCAAGTTTCTTAATCTGAGGTACTTTACCGGTAAATACAAATTTCTTGAAGCATATTATTGTGGACTGATACATTCGCCACAAAGGCAAGTGATGACTATAATTGATTCGCCGTGTTGGCAAGTTGAAAGTCACTCTGTTATGGAGACGGTTGCCAGAACGAGAATCAGCAAAATTAAGTTTCATTAACAAAACAGAGTTATCAATGTCAACGTTAACCCATTTTTGTAAAATAAAAAATATGATATCTGCCATCTCGCGTCTTTATTCAAGAAAACTGATTTTAAATTGAGCAAGTCTAGATTCGTAGCTTTGTAAACTGTGGCAGTGGTTATTCACGTGTGAAAAATGATACAGAAACTGCTTCTGGGCTCTCATACCAATCTCTGAATATGTTCGAAGAATGACGGACTCAGAGAGCATAGCAACATTCAAGATGAAATCGGACGAAACAACTAAAAATACGACAGAGATCTCGGGATCTTCAAAACTTTCGTTTGTTATAACAGAAAACCAATTGAAAGCGCAGTCTACCCCGTAACTCTGAGTCGAATAGTCAGTTAAGCCACGCGTGTCAAGACACTTCCTAAATGGGATATTATTTAAAATATAAGAAACACTAAGAAGACTATAAATCTTAACAGTTTGAATAAATAACTATAGGTCTACAACTTGATGTCAAATATCTATAAAGTCCTCGCTAAAGTGGTTCTATATCGCAGGCATAACCAAGACACTGGACCAGATTCAACTAAGAGAACCAGCAGACTTAACCGTTACCCCAGTGTTTATAAAAACTGTCACTGGCGATCGAAACCTATGTGGAGACATGTGATTTACAATTACACTACTCAAGTACAGCGTTAGCTACACGTGTATGTTCCGCTTATATAAACAACCAGCACAGAGAGAACAACATGGAATAAAAACAATTACAGCAATTTTTCATATGCATTACACAATGTTGGCAATTCATCGGAACCAGGATTTGTACATAATTTTTTGGTAATGTCAATTTTACATTCCGTAAATTGGGCTCCGTAAATAGTATCGATACTGAAGCACACATCCGTCGCTACTTCTACCGAATATGTTTCAACTTTTTTTTATTATTATAACACTACCTGTAATTTCTCGCCATATAATTATATATATACAAAATGACAATAACTGAACTCTAAACATACTTTTTTTAACTATTTGATTAAAAAATCAGCTTCTAATGACCCACTAAAATCAGAAGACATCCATTTCTGAAGTATCATCATGACATGAATTCCTTGTGCATGTCTGCTCGATAAAACCACGGTTAAAATATTTCTACAACTCAACAGGTTAACAGAAAATAACTTATCATAAGCAGTATAATAGATGTCAGTCGTAAGGTTTTATCTGATATTTTTTTGTTCATAATGTTATTACCAACAATAAACCACCACCACCACCATGGTACACTTCAAAATTGCAAGAATACTCAAAGACAAATACAAATGTTTTTGCAATCTCAGATTACCATTCCCACTGTTTATCAAAAATTGAGCGAAGGTTAACCAACCAAGCTTAGTGTTACAGCTAGTACGGCAACACAATCCAGTATACCATTTCAGAGTCACCATATTGTACCCTTATTCATTCGCAGAAATATTGCTCACATATTGTACCTTATTAGTATACTTAGAGAGCATCAATTGTTCAGAGCCATTGCGTAAGTGCTATGTAAGAATACCAAACATTTCAATTAATAAGCCAGTGCTTTTCAATTTATCCAGAGTCCAAGTACAGACAGAATAGTTTTTTATCATGCTCCAAACCAGATCAGTGAGGGTATCTGGAACAGAAGATATGTATGTTATATTATATTATTATATTACATTTCTAAACAACAACGTTTGCTCTGTCTTATTTTCTTTACTCTGTTTTCCTAAATTGCATTTATACATCAACACAGTTGACTGGATTTTGGAACCTCGTATACCACAAATCACATAATATTGTACTCCTGCCGTATATTGTAGCTTAATCTCTTTATGTCAGACTGTAAGCTTTCCATGTAAGATTAATGAATTCACAGATATTATATATAGTTTATAATTAAATATAAACACTAAACCAGAAACAGAACTAGAAAAACAGAAAAGAAATTAAGTAAAACAGAATTAATGAAGCAGATCAGTAAAATAAAGCAGTCAAATCAGACAGAGTATGTTCTGACGTAGTGTTACCAGGTGTCTCGATGTGCGCGGAATATCCCGGTTATCAGAGTTCTGGAGACGCGTCCCGATTTGTCCCAATAAATTTATCAAAAGACATTATTATAAAAAAATAAACAACACATCACATCACTAGCCCTGTAGGTATAGTTTTATTTTGTTCTGTTGTTTAGAGACGCGACTGTACCGTGATCTATGATTCAATGTTAAAAACAGAAATTGCAATGAAAACCAACATTAGCATGACTTGCAGTATTTTTTTTTTGTGTTTCGACCTTCAACCTGGATCCTGATTTGTTTTACCTGTTGCCCGATTTCAAACAAATAGGACCTAGTAACACTAATCAGAATGCTCATGGCTACAGACAGAATATGATCAGAAGGCTCATGGCCACAGACAGAATATGATCAGAATGCTCATGACTACAGACAGAATATGATCAGAATGCTCATGGTTACAGACAGAATATGACCAGAATGGTCATTGCTACAGACAGAATATGATCAAAATGGTCACGGCTGCAGATAGAATATTATCAAAAGGCTCACGGCCACAGACAGATCAGATTAAATAAAATAAACAGTTACGCACGTTCGCATTGTCAGCCTGAAGTGTTGCGCCACTAATTTGACTTCACATGACTCCAGTCATTCCTGTCTCCAATGATTTAGTTTCTAAGAAAACACCCTCTCCAGTGAGCCAAGCAGCAGGCATAACGAAGTTTTTGTTATGAATGTCGTTAATCGTACTAATGTGCAGACATCAATTCCATATGCATTCCCAACATATTTACTTCAACAGACGTAGACGTTGCCATGGTAACTAAAAATCTGAGAATCTGGTAATTTTAATTTTGGCATTCAATGATTCATCACAGATTTATTCCGATAGTTCTCTTCACATTCGAATTCAATGTAACTTCAAATTATCATTTGTATAATCCCACTTCTGAATGTAAAACGCTCTTTTTACAGTAAACATTATATTAGCAAAATAATTACAGAATACAATTTTAGACATTTTTTGACAACGTCCAGCCAGAGAGAATAATAATCGAATAGTCGCCGCGTGACATATCTTCTCTTCTGCCAGCCTGCCCGCGCAGCCGAATACTTCCGGAAACGCCCGATGTCATCGGCTAGGATAGCGGCGCGTAACACAATGTTTATTTTCAGCCTTTTCCCGCTACATCATCATTAACAATCAGCCAGTTGCAGTCCACTGCTGGACATAGGTCTCGCCAAGGTACGCTTCACAAGGCCGGTAAGTTGGAAAGCAGTGTTGCATTCATAAAATTTGTAAATTCATTAGAAAAATAAAATTGGTACATTACTCCAGAACAGAAAGGAAAATTATGTCGAGTTAGTTAAGACTA
>NW_023594177.1:0-15927 GCF_014839805.1 Manduca sexta
GTTCTGTGGAATGGTCATCGTGTTTAATGATATAGAAGTAATTCACATATTATTTTAACTTTTTGCTTTTCAATGGATTTGAAATGGGCACGATTGGGATTAAAAATAATTTTCCCCCATCAAATTTTGTTTAACATTATCCAAAGTCCACCGTCTGAGACTATTTTTATTTCTAGAATTTATAAATCTAAATATTATATCAATTTTTGTGAAATTTGATCTAATATAATGAAATGGTACTATAAATTATCGTTTTATTTAGTGGCTATAAAAATTTTGGAAATATTGCTGCTAATTTTTTAAAAATATGTGCACGAGTGATCAAAGCATTTGTTAAAGAAGCAACTGTATGAAATGTATAAGTCTGTCATAAAAATGTCTTGTTGAATTGTGCATTATTACGTCTGTTCTTGGTTCACATAGTTTATAGATTATAAATAAAGCATGTATAACAACAATAACTGTTAAAATTATAAAATAAATATAATATAACGTAAAAAAGGCTAACCTACCAACTACAGTTATGTTGTGGCCGAACAACCATCGGCGTGGGAAAACGCATCAGTGCTCAGCTTTCCCACCTTATTTACACCAGGTATCCAAAAGAAAGAAAATAACCTGGTCATTATTTACTGTCTATATAAATTATTTTAATTGTATTATATTATTGTATGCTTATTTATTTTGTAGAAGTAAACAAGATATGATTTATTTTTTAAATGTTGTCTGTTTTCTGAGTTGAAGTTAAATTGGCATGTTTGGATATATACAATTGGAAGCATGATTCGCACATTCCATAAAAACTAAAATTAGATCATTAAAATTCCTTGCGGTAAGCTAGAAAAAGCAGGCAGCATAAGGCAGAGTGAAGAGAGAGGCAAGTGGAATTAATAATAAGAAATAATCTACGACCACAGAGTGTAGCATTTTAAGCTAGCAATTTGATTCGCTTCCTTTTCGAAGAGACGTGCAAACTGTTAAAAAAGGAGAGAAAAAGAAATACAAGGAATCTTTAAACTAAAATAATTATTTAAAAAGCTTTTTGGATAATTTTACGATGCAAATTCTATGTCTATGGGGATGCATACTTTACGAAAAAGAAGGTTAGAAAGGAAAAAAACGGAGAATTATATCAATACTTACATTTTCTTCATGCGCGGTGTATCTGTGGGAGACTTATTGCGCACCGGAATATCTTCCGAGGAATCAGAACTAGCCTGGCTTGGGGGGCGGTCAGGCTCCGAGGAAGGTCCAGCCGCTTCCAAGAGCCCTTGTTCCTCATCCCCACTGCTGTCAATTCCACGATGACGACGGAGCCAGCCTAAGCTACGCACGCTCTTAAAAGTCGGACGAGAACTTCTAGGCTCATGCACAGCAGCTTTATCGCCGCCCATGGAGAATCCACGCCTACGGATAGCATTTAATATAAATTCAAGTGTTGAATAGATATGGCTTAAGATATCGGACTCTCGTGAAGTTGTGTGTTTGTTTTAATAATAGTTATGTGACGAAAGGAGCTAGATTTGGAAAAGGATTAAGCGCCATTCAGCCTGTTCACCGTCCTATAGAATTAATCGTGTCACCACGGAAATTCAATTCAATCTATAACCTTCAATTCCTAAGCAAATAAGGCATCTATGTGAGCATAGATTAGAGTCTGTGTTGTGTATTTGGTCGGTTTATACATAATATGAACTGTAGAACATTAGAACCGGTATATTTGTCATGCTAACATGTCGGTTCTCTACATCATGCGTTATTATATACACGAATTATTGTTTAATTACTGTTTTAGGATCGCAATGTACAAATTACACTAAACCTTCTGGTTACTATGAAGTGTAAATACAATTTTGACCAACGATAGCATTAGACGTTGCATTTTCGATACAATTATACTCGATTTCCATTTACCAGCTTACGTATTGTTTATTATTTTATCATTCATTTCAATAATCGTAATTTTTATTAGTGTAACTCTCAAGTAATACGACGCAAGCAAGAAAATACAAGATGATATTAAGTAAAACCTGAAGCCTCTGAAATAAATTACAAGAATACGTTAGTTTTTAAAAAATATGTATACACAACTATACTTTATACATATAAACCGATCAAATAAACAAGTCAGACTCTAATCTGTGCTCCTAATGAAAACTAAAGTCGTCATAATAATATTTCTATAGCGAGTAGCATTTACTAAGAAGTTCTAAAATAGGCCATTACAGTCTATAGTGCGGTGCAGTACGAAATTTGATGCAACGATACTTTATGCATACTATTCCTTTTGTTGCAATAATCACTTGGTTTCTTGATACGTTGTTTGCCAACCATCGGAATCCACTTTACTAATATAATAATTATATACCGTGTTTACTCATACTAAGATTTCGTAATGAACACAATACTTTTAGAATGGTAAAAATTGTGTTTTTTTGGTATAAGTGAGTGTACAATGAAATTGGGAGAATATATTAATTAAATTATTAAAATTGAAATAAACTGATTTGCAGAACCACCGCAGACAGTAAATACTTGATAATAAACTAATTATTTGAATCCACAACTGTGATCAACTTAACCCCTGAATAAATTCTAAAATATAAATGGTTCGAATGACTGACATGCTATCTTTTGAATTTATTATGTTGGAAAATTACCGAAATACTTCTAACTTATCGAATATTCTCTAATGTTTCAAATAACTACAAGTACAAGGTACTCTGAGCTGGTCCTGTTGTTATTATTTATGAATAGTGACTGCCTGGCGAAATACATAAAGCTTATTTACTGTCATAAAAAGGCAATTTTTCATCCTAAAAATAAACAAGCCTCGTTCGTACACTGTTCGCAAAGGCGAGATACCCTCTGAATTAGCAATGAGTGTAGAGTTTTAACGAAGTGCTTTGATATAGAATAGACGGCTTGGGTATAATGTTGAATATCTAGAATTGCTTTCATCAAAGTAGCAATTTTAGGCGATTTTTCTTATTTGATTATCCTTACAAATATTGGATAGGTTTTAATAAACAAGCTTCTGTATTAGTAAAACAGTATGAAGAGCTATTAGTACGCCATTACATTTTGTTGATTTTTTTTTGCCATTTTCTGATAGGTAAAAATAACTCATAAATTAAAAATTTTCAAAACTGTAATGACATGAAATGCCTGTTCTACTATTATTTTAAATTCTTATGGATTCTAATCATTCTCAAACAATCAGTTACAAATAAATAAAACTTGTGTCCTACCTTAGCAATTTCTTTCCTGCTATCTTTAATTTACGAGCCCTCGATTCATCAGCTGGCTCAATATCGACCACAACCTCACGGTCCCTCTGCATGGTCCGCTCCAGACTCGCGATATTCTTCTCGATGTAAGTCAACGCGTTTTCTTCATCGCCATCAGACGGAGGGGCGGAGCTGTGAGCGGAACCATGAACAGATCCATGAGCTGACCCATGAGCTGAGCTGTGAGCCGAGCCGTGAGCGGAACCGTGAGCAGAAGTATGGACAGAGGCATGGGTCGAATGTACAGGGGCATGAGACGAGCCAGGAGAAGCACCGTGCACCGCGGGCTGCACCGAGTCGCGGTGGAGCGGCTGCAAGATGGAGCGTCGATGATGTACCCAGATTCGTCGGTTGGCAATAACTCCTTGTACTTC
The DNA here is from genome assembly GCF_014839805.1 of Manduca sexta. Lineage (NCBI taxonomy): Eukaryota > Metazoa > Arthropoda > Insecta > Lepidoptera > Sphingidae > Manduca > Manduca sexta. The sequence continues at coordinate 3,665 of NW_023594177.1, forward strand.
GGAGCCGTGTAGAACACGTCCATCTCAACAAACACCTAAAAATAAAACGTAAGTTAGGAGAATAATATTAAACTATGGATTCATGTACGAGTGACCTTCTCAGTGGTCTTGTTGTATTCGTGCTCGGTGTAATTATGTATCGCTGTCCAGCCAACTTTACGTAATAATTAAACCTACACAGGTATGCCACCGACCCTACAATAAATCAAGCTGCTGGTTATGACTTAGGTTGGGTCGATTAGGAATAAATTGTATTTATTTTGTATCAGTTATTTCATAGTGTTTAAAAATCTTTATTGAAAATAATGGTGTATTATGTCGTGAATATTTATTTTACAATACCTATAAATTCCTAGGTGTGTTAATTTATCTTTTCTTACCCCTGGTTATGTAATTTATAGATGATCGACTATGGTTAAAAGTGAATAATTGCACTTAAATATCCTATTAATACGTACTTAAAATGTGCCAATGTTGTTACCTCTGATGTTAAACAGCTCTTAGTCAAACTCTTCGTACTAACTGGACGCAACTTGTTCGATAAACTATTCAATATAAATAACATTTAAATCTAGTGAGGTTAAAATATCTTATATAACATCATCCAAATAAAACAATTTATACAATTATCTATCCCTGTAATTATAAAGTACATTGATACTGATTAATTTCCGCAAACAAATCTTGAAGGTCTGTTTCAAAAGTTTCAAGCAAATTTGACAGTAATTATCGTATGAAACAGCCATACACAGATAACTAACTTTTGCTCGTGGCTTCGCCTGCGTGTAGGAGTTTTTCGGGATGCATTTTTTCCGATTTATATGATATGCATCAACACAAAATCTTTATAAATTGTAGCGTATGTGTTATTCTGATGTATAACCAATATAGCTGTAAAGTTTCACCGAAATCCGTTCAGTAGTTTGTTCGTGAAAGAGGAACAAACATACATACATCCATGTACCCATCCTCACAAACTTTCGCATTTTTAATATAAGTAGTATAGTAGGCTCCTACATTTATTACCATTTATTTGGGAGCATATATTAGAGTGTAACTTTCGTATTTAGCTAGCTTAAACATTTATGTGACGAATACATTTACTCAGGTTGTCAAACGTGTCCTAAACATACTGTAAGGAAATCGAGTATACACCTGTTGTGTGATCGCTTGCATTTACAACTTAAATACACAAGATCGTCGGGGCCGGAGATTCAGATGGTCTCATAGCTCGACCGCAACAGACTTTGGCGCGGTAAATATTTGAGTACGTCATTATTTTGCCATGTAAATTTGGTATTACGTTGAAGAACGTATGAATATTATATGTATAACATCATAAAAACCTATGAATCTTTGGGTATAATAGGGAAACAGATAATGTAAGTAACAGCTTATTATCATTAAAATAGAATCCTCTATTTACAACGCGTATATTATTATATATATTGTAAAGGAATGTATTTATATTTATAAATCATATGCGAAATTTATTTATCTGATTATGTTTTATTTATTTAGGATCATAAATAGCTGTAAAACAAAATTTAGAAATAATCCCGATATTGGTGTACATATCATTTAACTCAGTTTCATTTTTTGCTTATTGCACTGCTGAGCACGGGCCTCCTCTACTACTGAGAGGATTTAGACCTTAGTCCACCACGCTGGCCTAGTGCGGATTGGTAGACTTCACACACCTTCGAAATTCCTATAGAGAACTTCTCAGATGTGCAGGTTTCCTCACGATGTTTTCCTTCACCGTTAAAGCGAACGATAAATTCACAAAGAATCCACACATGTTTTTTAAAAAGTCAGATTTGTGTGCCCTGAATTTGAACCTGCGGACATTCGTCTTGGCAGTCCGTTCCACACCCAACTAGGCTATCGCTGCTATCGAGTATAGATATGTCTCCAAATAAATGTTAATAAAATGAGAACTATATTTATTAACCGTTTAATATAATATTTTTTTAATAAAATTTACTTGAAACAGTTTAATCACTCGGATAATGTTGTTTATCTTCCTATTAGTGAGTACGGAGTACATTTCTTAATATCCGACCAGTAACCACTGATCTGGTTCCTCTGAAATTGCTGAGATTGGGCACCTCAATGTATAGTTTATTAGTCAGTATATTACCCCATTCTAATATTATCGGGTACAGACAATGACTAAGATATTAAACTAAATCCCACGCAATAAAAATAAAATAACCCACATACAGCAATTGTTCCAGTCCACATTACGGTGTCATTATCCGGAATGATGTATAATATATATACGTATACTCTGTATGAAACTCCATGTCGCAAAGTACCTGAATAGTAACGTGTTCTTCAATTCTGGACTCCAGTGGTTTGAGTTAACCGCATTAGTCGCCAGCAAAAACCATTTTGTAGCTACAAAAGGCATCTCGATGTATCCGATAACTCAATGTCATCCTTAAATTAACGTGTGCACTATGTAGCAACTTAAATGCAAATGGAAAGCGAGCCTTGTACACAAGGTCTGAGAGAAAGTGGGTCATGAGTCTTCAGCCGTTGTATACATTATTACAGTTTTCATTTCAGCCCAATATTAGATTTTAAAACGGCGATTTCAATGCTGTCAAAGCTTTGTGATACTTTTCTGAATATTCAACTCGTGTGTCACGCGTGAATCGTTATAAATTGTTATTTACTGCATCTAAAACCAATCACAATTTTATTGAATAGTTTTGGGCACTCGGGTCAAAATTGACTCCGTCTATGTGAATTTGATTCTAAAAAAAATTGGGGATTATAAGAAATAGTAATTACTAATTAAACTCTAAAGTGTGTTATTATTTTAGATTTGAAGAGTTAATTTGCTTCTTTGTAATTGTTCATCATGATAAAAATACCTAACATGTTTGTCGTTCTTCCCACTATTTTTCATTTTAATGATATTTAAGTAATAATTATGGTATCTTAAACTTTCGTTATTTGAAAGACTTTTTTAAAAGGAAAAAAGGTTAATCAGAGTTCTCTAACACAAGCAATCTTAAGCATTAATGCAGATTATAGTAAAAAAAAATAAATAATTACAAGTTGCTTTTGTGTCTTTACAGTGTAGATTAATTTAGATTATATAGGTATTCCATGAGAACAGTCAAGGTATACATTAGGAATATTATGCGAGTATTTATTATGTAATGTAATTAACAGCCTAGATGCTATTCATTTGTGATATTATGCGAGTCGTCTTAGGAAAATTTTCGCTGTATTAATTATAATAACACAATTTTTTAGAATCAAACGTTATCGAATATAAATTTTACCGCAAAATAAAATATCGTAACATTTGAAAAATAAAAATGCGTTATTAAATCGCAGATCGGGTACAATGTCTGGTATCGGATTTTGCGGTGTTAGGAACAGTAAGTAATATCTTTACAATATTACTCAGTAGGGTTATCTACTAAAATGAGAGTACCAAGCCAAGGGCAATTTATGTGCAATTGTTACACGCGGAATAGAATAAATTTCAAAAATCCGATAGCCGTCGACAGCGACGTACGTTCTACTATTATTTTTATTATGCATTACTTTTCTTTGCGTTTAGCCATATAAAATGTGACTACCTACAATTTATTACATTTAATATTCTACCAAAAATTAAAGTTATTGTTAGCGCAAAAGCGACCTAAATTAAATTGACATCGATCGACTCGACATTATCAACCACTTTTATAAACAAGATTTTAAAAACCTCTTACAACAGCGTGCTATGCTAGCTTATGAGATTAGATTATGTTTGTATTGTATCCGGATTATGTCATTTTTGTTTAAATGACGGCCTCACTTCATACAAGTACAAGACAATTCAAGTCACTCGTTTCTTAATCTGCTGTCAAGTATATTTCAATTTTCCACTAGGTACGTGTAACGTTTTAGCTAAGGTCAGACTTGTATACGCTTTATATAGTTTTACAATTAAGGATAACGATTGCTTTTGGCGTCTATTTTCGACACAAGGATGAACCCGATAAGCTATTCCGGTGACGTCGCTTTCGCAACAAAACTTTTACAGTACATCGGCTCTGGCATTGTAAAATATTTAGTTTGTGCTTCTATTCGTGCTTTTTTACAGCTGTTAAAGACCTAAACAAACACTGCTACACTACACACCCTTTACTGCGCAAAAGGCCATAAAAATAATTATCTGCCCTTAGATAAAATGATTTGTGGGATAAAGTAACTCAAACAAATAGAAATTACAAGTGTATTAATAAAACAAATAAATCATTAGACATAGAATCATTATTGAAATAATTGAAGGATAAATTTGTAAACTAATGAATTTCCAAATAACAGTTTTATTAATGACAAGCTTTTGCTCCCGGCTTAAAGTCAAACTTGAAATTATCTCCATACCAAATTTCATTGAAATCCGTTGGGTAGTTTTTGAGTTTATCGCGTTCAGACAGGCAGACTGATGCGACGGGGGACATTGTCTTATAATATATTTTGCTCGCGACTTCGCCCGCGTAAAGGACTTTTTGGGATAAAAATCCCGCTTTATATTCTCCGGATAGAAAGTAGCCTATGGCCTTCCCAGGGTCTCAAATTATCTCCGTTCCAAATTTTATCGAAATCCGTTGGGTATTTTTCAGGTAATAGGGTTGTAGATTATAGAAAACAGGGTTCTTTGAGAAACTATAAAAAACGTAATAATCTAAATGGGCTACCATGTTCCCGTCATAAACATAACATTACATCTTATACCAATAAATTTTCACAGCCATATATGTACCTCCGGCACCTTATATTATTATTCTCTCGGTGATCTGTGACTGTGTCCTTGATGCTGTTGATTGATATTGATTTTGTATGAGAAGTAAACTAAAGTAAAACCAGCTTATAATTATAAATAATAATGTTTAATAGGCCGTTGGGGTAAAATGGGAAGCTGTGATAGCGTGTTTGCGACTTTTTTCAAGAATTCTACAGGAATTATCATATTAAAGTCATTCACTAGACTATATTTTATTAAATAAAATAAAAAGGAAATATTATTTTATTTCCTTAAACATAACAGTAAATGTTTTATAAGGCTTTAAAAGGGTACTTACTATACTTTTAAGAAATATGTGAGAAAGGTAAGGATTTCACAGGTATAGTTCGTACTATTCTTTAAAATCAATATAAAGGGATTCTTAACTACACGAATGGCTCATTTTCCGATCTACATATTGCCTCGCAGTCCCGCTGGCCTAATGGCAAACTACTTAGTGGCTCGAGGACGCGTCGCCAGTTCGTTACTGGCACCAACCACATGCGCACACGCATCTTTCGAATTCCCGCGTGATACCACTTAAGTACCCAAATGTATCTTTTTACTTTTAATTCTTTATAGAGCTGTGCATTAAATAATTATTATGTGTCAAGTGACATATTCGTCAATATCGGAAAAATATAGCGGGACTTTTATTCCGGAAAACTTTATCCTGGAAAACCTTTTTCACGTAGGCGAAGTCGCGAACAAATGCTGGTATACGTATATTCTTATGGTATTTTTGGAGTTAATAGTAGGTAAGTAGAAAAGAAAGCTTTAATAAATGGCTAGAATTTAATTACAACTATTGGATCCGGCGAATTTCGTACCGCCTATATTGACATTAATATTTATACGATACTAACAACCACCCCTCTACTTACATTTAAACTTTATTTAAGTTTGGAATTACGAAGAACATGCGTTTAATTCTTAACCACCGGCTTCAATACAAAGAAAGAAACTATTGGTTTACTTCTAATTGCTTTCACAGACCACTTCGATCACATAAGGAACAAATTAAAAGCTTTAGTACAGTACATGCGGATTCATTTAATAATAATTGACAGGAGTATTGATAGCACTGCGAAAATGTATTATTCATTAAGTGGGCTATATTTTGCGTATATCCCAGGATATTTATGGGTCTTTGTTTCAGTCTTTGTACCCGTTATGCATAATAAACGGTCTGAAAAGTGATCTATATCTGCTTTCAATATTTCTCATATTCATTTTACTGTTACGATGCGTGAATATTATACTTGATGTGTTGTATCTTGTTGTGTTTATAATGCCTGTTTGTTTCGTGCCTTAATTTAGGCACCGTACAGATGCTATTAATTTGTTGCAGGAAAATATTTGTAGGGAATGAAACAACTAGCAGTTTTACAATATTTCTTTGTAAACAATTTAATCTAGTTCTCGGGCATAGACAGACACTCAAATAGACAGACAGACTCGTTAAACTTCAAACATATCTTTTGCGCCTGGGGTTTTAAAGGTTGAGGTCGGTCGCGCACTCCTTTTTGTGCTGTTATGCAGTTCTTTTCTAAAGGGTTTTTTTTTTTATTTGGGAATAATTTTTAATAGGCAATCGTCTAGCGTGTAGAATAGGAGAAGACTGGCGGGGAGCAAAGGGAGCCTGTATATATTATATATGGGAAGGATGAGAAAGAAATAGGAAAGAACAAGATAAGCAAGATACATTATAAATAACTTTAACATTGCACTCTTTTACCCTAATCGCTGATGTCCCCAAACATCATCTCCCAGTGACCGTCCTGAGCCGAGGCCGTAACCCTTTAGAGGGTCGCCCTCAGCATGGTCACTTAATGTAAGGGTTCGAGTGCCTAAAGCATTCACCCGAAAGTCCGGTGTGTTTGTAAAAGCCGGCCCTGCCAGGCTAACAAACGTATAGTCAGTCCTAAAAAAAAAACTCTTTTATGACATTTATATGCAGAGTGTAGCGAGCACCGCTTTCATAGGCATTGTCGCCGTAATTTCAATTTGAATTGTGAATCCCCCTTAGCCGAATTTTACGGTGGCCAATCTCAGCGGAGATTAGCAACGTATAAAGTAGGTATTATAGTGCCCTTAGTGTGTGCGGAATACACAGGCGCACTCTCTATTTCTTTGCTCTCATAGTCCTGTGAGATGGCAATCCGACATGACCGAAGAGAGGTCAGGTGCAGGACCAACGGCTTTACGTGGTTTTCAAGGCATGGGGGTATCATACCGTCAACTTTCGGACTCCAAGGCGCGACTAAGCAATTTTAAGATGGAAAACCTAGTCACTATTATTTTTGGTCCGACTCGGGATTCGAGCCTTGGACCTCAGAGCGCTACTCGAACTCATACTGCGTAAGCATTGCAACTATTCCACCGCAGCAGTCATTTCAATTCAAATTGTACCTACTTATGACTTGAATTCTTTAATATTTTTTATTCTTTACAATTCCTTACCTTATTATTACTACCTTTTTAAACTTATGTAAAAATCTTCAAATTTTGCGTGGCTTTTAAACAACTCACAGCTCGTCTTTTGTATGAATGCATTTTATATGTTGTGATGTTTCGTAAGCATAAAAATGACTATTTGATTAAGTTTGTTCCTTTGGTAGTGATAATTTAATTGTCACGAAAAGCGCACGTGGTACGAACCAAAAATCAATACATGGTATAAAAGTCCTCGCTAGGTCGTAAATTTTTTAGCCTAGTTCTTATTAACAACATCTCAGAAGGTGAATCATGAAGGTGTTGTTCATATAGAAAAACTAATATACTGTAATAAAGATGCCAAAAAAAAAAGTTGTTGCGCACATGCGGTCTATGCTGCCTAAATCTTAAGATATAATAAAAGAAGGTACTACTAAATTGTAGTTCTTCATAAAACCTCGAAAAAAGCCTACGATGGCGTATCCTGTCTATCCGGGGCTGTTTCAGAATATAGACAAGCTACTACGACGGAACCCGGAATTGATGCGCACAAATTAATTCAGTGTGCGACCATCGTGTCCGACAAAAATAATTTAATCGTTTGAAAATATTATGTCGTCAGAGAAAGTGCTACATTAGTCATTACAATAGAATTTGAAAATGTATTCCAAGTTTATTTTAATTTGCTTGATTACTTTGATTAAGCCCCGTTACAGCCTTCCAAATTGCTGGTACAGATCAAGACACTCTGTGAATAAAATTCCTGCCATATATAAAACACTTCATCGAAGATCATATATATTAATATCTAACTTTAAAAGTACCCCCCGGGACAATTCTTGTGCGTTTGGTCTCCACACCAAATGCACGCCCATGCACGGTCACATTTGCCGCGACCCTAGGCGCACAAGCGTGCTCAATGTGAACTTAGCAACCAAGAGGCATACCTCTTGGTGGCTAAGTTCCCATTGAGGTCTGTCTAAGGGTTCGTGAACATTTCCCTGCCCTTCCTACCAACCATCCGAAAGACTCCTATTCCTTCCTCTTCTCTTCTTTCCCTCTATCCCCTCCCTCCTCCAGGCTAAGATCGTTAGCTGGGGTACACCGTTAACAGGGTACCCCGGTGATAACAACGGCAGTTCCCAAACAAAAAACTTTGAAAGTACAATAAGATATTTCTATATGTATTACATTTAACGCGGGATTTTTATAAAAAATAATGGATTGATACTGAGCCGAAACAATAATAATACGTACAAATTAAACATGATGCAACACAAAGATAATTTTAAATAACCTAGAAGGTAAAAACATAATATGTGTTTGTCCTTTATTATAAGTAATATTTTGATCCAAGCGTCCTTGCGTTGGGGACCGAACTTTGGATTAAGGAGATGAAAATTTTCTCTAGCGGTATTTTTGTGTGGATAATTATTAATATATTTAAATTTAGTATTAATTTTGCTATTTTTTATAGATTTTTCCATAATGGGCCTCGATAATCGTATATGTTAAGATCTCTTACTCAATGAGAACATTCTCAGTAGCCCAGACACATTACATCTGCTGTAAGTTGCAGGCTATATAATGCTGCAATATCAGTTCAAGGTTGCTTTATCTTGGGAATACCACCGAACGAACTGAGCTAATCTTCAAATACCTAAACAGATATTCATAAATTAAAATACATCATATTTTACTCATTATTAAAGCAAACTGTATTTACAAAACGCCTGAGACGCCACGGTTACCTCCTAAACTGGGGCAAATCTGAGGAAACCCGGATGGATGGGAATGGTTAATCGCACTAAAACGGCGAAATTACTTTGGCGTAGCGCGAAGGTTCGCGAGTTATTTTGTTAGGAAAAGTACTTCCAAATACGATTACGAAGAAATTTATATAATATTTGACATAATCATTCGCCATTTTTATTTTCCAGAATTTTTTCATCTCAGGAATTCATACACGGTCGAGACGCATGATGTTTAAGAAAAAATATGAAAGAGAAATGATTGTAGGGTCGCATTACTCTAATAATTTATATTAATCACATTAACTTCGAGACTTCACTTAAATACATCATGATTCAACTTGACATTGATTCAATAATTCAGTTACTTGTACATAATTAATTATAATATTTGTACTTATTATTTTGAATTGGGTTCCGTAAATGATTAGAGACAGTATTATTAAAATATTTTTGGTTAAGTAGACGTCGAAAATACTATAACTTTCCAAAATTTTTAACCGGTAAGAAAAATATGAGTATTTTGACAGTTCAAAATTTTTGACTGACACAATGACTGACTAAACATGATGGGACCGTTGAAAGGCCCGATTTTTGCATCCCTATTTATCTCAAATTAATTGGTATGCTTAAACATTTCGTGTATACATTTTGCTACATCTACATGAGATACGTCTAGACATATCTTTTTGCTCTTAAAATTCTAATTCCGTGATTACGGTATGGAATAAAACAAAGTTAATTATTTGATAATACATCTTAACTTCGTGTGTGCAATCATCGTCTAGAACTGTTCTTTGGATTTAAATTTTAATAAATTTGAAGAGTGCACTTTGCGGTTCCAACCTAGTTTTGAAGTAAAATAAAAGTTTGGAATATTTTTTGAACAATGATAACTTCAAGACACGGTTTTTGTTCCGTAGTCAGATAATACATGTATAAGCATTATGAAAAATGAGAACTATTTAATTTGAATTAAACCAAATATTTAGCAGAAATAAAGATATATTTTTTTCCCTCATTGCATCGTTCACGTAAGAATTTGCTGCATTCAATTGTTATGAAATCTTCTGTTTATTTATTTTTACTCATTGTCCCTGTAGAGAATGATTTTCTAACTCGCGTAGGCTTTGTTAGTACATGATTATTGAGGAATATGTTTTAAATATATATATTATAATTTAATACTAGGTATTATTCAGTACAATAATATTGTCTAGTTACGATAAAGGAAATTTTAAAGGAAACTATAAGGAAAATAAAATTAAACCGTCTTCAAAAACCACTCAAACCAAAAATAATTTCACATAACAATTATATATTGGACGTACAATTTTGGGTCGGTGTCTAATTAAAATTGCTAGTTAGACACATAATTATTTTAGTTTTTAATTTTAAAACCAAACTACCGAAGAGATGTTAAAAAAAATTATGGGACCAATCTAGAGAAATTCTTTCAATAAAAAGGATACCAAATCGGTTCATAAATGAGGGCGAGTTCTGAGGTAACAAAATAAAAAATCGTCGATATACCATAATAATAATGATAACCTCTACTTTGTTTGAAGTCGGTTAATAGAAACTGTAGTGATACTAGAAACAAAACTGAAAGCAATATACAATTGTATGAAACGCATAAAGTATTACTTTTTAATTTAGGTAAATAGTTCTATTTTTTATTACAGCACACATGACTCACACTTATAAAGGAAGCAGCAATGAATATTGGATTATTACCTATTTGCAAGTACACAAATCATAGGCCACAAATATAAACAACTTATTAATTAGATGATCGAAAATGAACATAAGTTGAGAGATAATTCTAGATGCCTAATGATATAAAAATAACTCATTAAACCTGTTATAATTTCAATGATCTAAATAGTGTTGATACTTATTATACCAAAGTAGGTCAGAAGTCAACAAATATAATCTTACCGACAACAAAGTTATTAAACTAAAATGTTACCAGAGAACGAAAAAATCATTATAGGTAAATGAGATAAGTCGGGGTTTAAAGAAGAATAAGTAGTTATTGTTAGTGTTTATTTTGTAAATGTTTATTTGTCTCGCAGGCCTATGCTAATATTACATTGTTGTAAAAATCACGTCTGCAGTAATCGTTCATGCGCAAATAATTTAATTTATATTGCACAAAAATAAAATATCAATCCAATGCTATTCCGGAAAGGGGGATTAAACTATTGGAAATCGGATTAAATATAAAAATACGTTTTAAAATGCCGGTAGGTTCATTGGGGCGTAAATATGATTGTTGGAAGATAGCACCTGAAAAGTAATATGTACATATTACTTCAAAAAAATATCTTGTAAACCCGAAAATCTTGGCACCTATACTTAATTAATAATAATTGATACATAGTTATCGGCCTATAAGCCGTCTTCGTCTTCGTCTATACGTTATAACGCATAGACGAAGACATTTTGTATATGAGATTTACCTCTTAGAAATTAACCGCGTCAGCTAATTTGTCCCACCCTTGTTTCGTACTTCACCATGACATATTTTCATGGAGTGCCAATGGTTATTGACTTCAGTTTTCATTTTAGCAGTTATGTCAGCTATTTCTTTTGTGTGATTGGCTTTCATGTAGGTTCATAAAAAGGCTTTAGTTTTTTATTTTTATTACTTAAAATCCTGACGATGAATCTGCGCCAATTCACGTCACACGAAGGGCGAAAACGGCTCCGAAATGAGGGTGCTATCAAATTTTCATGTACGGACTACCTGCAATCTGCCTGGGTTATACGATATTATTTATCGCGAGCCACGTGCGTAACTGTTTATTTATCAATTCATATAACATAGTTAACAAAACTTAAAAAAATGAAACATAGTAGTAGGTTCCTTAAATACCGTTTTTACCTATTGCAACAGTGGATTTGCAACAGGTAAAAATCAACGTCCGTCGAGTGTAATCTGCGCCATATTAATCACGTCACACGGGTAGAAAGCCTACGGATATGCCGAAATCTGATTTGTGCTATCAAATTTTTCATGTACGGCTACCTGCAATCTGACGTTGGAATTATAAAGCAATTTTGGTTGCAATACGTGCCGTCCCATTCGTTTATCTTACGTCGAGTCATTTTTTATAGTTTAGACAGAAAAACGAGTAAGTATGTTTCCTGACGCTAAATAAATAATAGTTAGTGATCGCCTAATAACTACCGCCTTTAAAATAGGTACCATAAATTATTTAGAATGTTAGATGCAATGCCTGGTTGAGCTTAAACTTGACAAAGAAAATTAC
>NW_023594178.1:0-15917 GCF_014839805.1 Manduca sexta
ATAACACAATTTCATAGGTTCATGGAAGAAAACGTGTAAAGCGCTTGAATAAATTCCAATGAAATTATTTACTTAAGCCATCTAAAGACTCGATTTCTATTCATTGACTGCTAACGCTAAAAGAAATGTGAGAAAAGCCCATTCGTCACCCATTTTGAATGCTACATTTGAAGTAACGAAGAGATAATTAGTTTTTTAAAGAGGGTAATTGTCTTTTACGACTGACAATGACTTGCCTCGTAAATCTTTTACATTTCCCTGTAAGTGTTCCTGTTTTATTTTCGACCTCTTTATATTGAAGGGCGCAGTGGGGAGTCCAGCAGTGTAGAAGAAATCCTTTAATTCAGGTGTCGCAGAAAACTGAGGTAGCTAGTCACTGTTTTTTATCTAAATTGATGTTTTTAGAAAATAAACCGTAATTGCCGCCTCAATCTATCTGAAATTAATATCATATATTTTTAAAATTATGTGTTAATCCAGTGCAACGCCATATAATTTGTTACTCAAATTTCTAAGTGGTGTAACTATTTATAGCTGCTTACGCTTGGACAATGTTAATCTCACTTAATTACATAAATTATGTAATTTGCCTACGTGTAACAACTGTTTTCTTCAGTCGAGCCTAATCTTAATCTTCAACCCGATTCCGATAGCGAACCAATTAAAATAACTCATTCGTAAGCAAATAAAAAAACTTTGTTCTGATTTATCCATTTTTGAGAGAAACGAAAAAATGGAATTAAATTTGATTAAAATTAATTAAATTTGAAATTATTGAAAATGGCGGAATTATTTCAATGATTATTGAAAATGGCGGAATATCATCATTTAGCATATTCATCGACGCCTGCATACGAATAATTGTCATCCCCAAAACTGCTTGAAACTGAACCCTTTCTAAACTTTAATCCAGTGACAAATGTCTTTATCATTCTGAAGCTTGGAACACTCGCGTTACTTCCTTAAGTTGGTTATAATGTTACGCCAGTTGTTAACTAATATCTTTCAACAGCACTTGATATACATCGGTCATTAGCAGTTAATGAATAATTTAGTTATGAGTAAAATCGCCGCACCTCCGATTGGCTGAATTATTTGTACCTTTTCTTCGTTCGAGTATGGGACGTGCTCAGACGGATTAATTTAAAAATATTACTCTAGCCTCAAATTAAAACTAACAATTCTTAAAAATAGACTTCAATTTGTTGTATTCTGAGCGTGAATACAACGAAGTTATTTTGCTAGAAATACTATTAAAATAAATAATTGCTAGCTTAGGTTTTAAATAAATTTCGTAGGTGGTCTGTCCTATCTATAAAAAAACTAGGTGGGTTGAAGTTAATACTTAGTAGGTCGGGATTTGTGATAAAATATGAATTTTAACCAACTAAGCCTTATAAGTCAGGCTATAAGAATATTTTCCAAACAGGATATTAATAATATCAATTTCTGTTTTAACTGAAGTCTATTAAAATGCGCGTTGAGGACATTTAATGGAACAAGAGATACATACCTAAAAGTATTCCTAAATTAGTTCCACTATCAATATTTTATGTTTGTTGGTTGCTTTCGAATTCAGTGGGACCCACCCCCCCGTACAGCACTTAAATCCACCCCTGTCCCAAATAGCATTTCTCGTTAATTGCTGTCTGACTTGGGCTCACTAATTGCTTAAGTTCTGGGATCTCTTTGCTCTCCACTCAAGTGGTGGACTACTATTAAAGTAAAAATTTCCTAAGACTGTTTTGAACTTCCGTCTGTTCATAAATTTACGAAGACTGCAACGGTAGAGTTTCGCAGACTCAAGAACAACGTTTGTAAGTTTATATTATTAAAATATGTTAAAGTTTAAGTTAAGAATTATAAAGTTAGACAACGAGACGTGAGCTTTAAAATGGGTATAACAATGTACGCGAATTATCGTATAAAATAACTTTATTATCTCTAACTTTGGTGCGTTAATTATAAAATTGGTTGAATTGAAATTTATTTAGCATAAATACTTTTAATTTAATAATCAAGTAATTACTCTTTGATATTGAACAAAGCTTGATAATAACATTAACCCACACGTTGACAATAACTTCATTTTTCCAACCATTCACAGAGGACAATATTCAAATTTCTCATTCGAAAACCCAGACACATTCTTCAAAAACCCATTCGCGTGCTCAAACAAATCTGTGCTCTAAAGCAAACAAAAATACTAGACGTGGTCAACCGCCAGTATACATCAAGCAGGAACACGAAAGGAGAGCGCGGATGAATGCCATGTCCTAGAATCGGCCTGCATGCTTAACATTTTATGGGCTCCTTAGAACTTGCGCCGTGGAAACGAGTTTTATGTACTTGTTGATTGAATAATGGTTTTAATGTTAAAGTTGTGAGCGAATTATTGATTTGTTTTCTACTTTGTTAATTTAACTTAAGATGTTTATCGAGAATGATAATGGATATCAAATGGTTAAAGAAAAGTATGTCTGCCATGTCGATTTACGTGGTATGGTGTAGCAATATTTACGAATCATCATTCATTCAAATTCAATAATTGTGGATATAATATCAATATTACTTTATTAATAATAAAGTACTTAATTAAGAGATAGGTAAGAGTTATATTGCTAGGAAATTAAAAATCCATAAAGGTTTAATTACGTTCATTTCGTACCAACTTCACTATTTATTGAATTGAAGAAATTTTAATAAATAGACCACGTATTAAATAAAAAATAGATATTAATTGATTGCTTTATATACTTATGTTTATGTAAAATAAATATAATAATATTTATTAAGTTCAAACGCTATACAACATTAAATTCAGTATCATAACATTCGTTTTGATGAGCTAAAAATAACATTATTTCTTTGTTCGTTGTAATTTGAATATTATATATCTAATATTTTGGTTTTATTACATTTCGCCTGCAGCCAAACGAGGCAACGTACGAAACTTTAAATCATAATATTTGAACAGCTGTGCACCATCGGAACTATGCTTTAATGAACGTTCGTGTTTATTTATTTCCTATTTAAAATTATGTTTGAGAAATTTTGTATTAAATTTTCTTATGTTTACGCAAATGTTAGATATTAAAATATAATTATTTTTCGGATTTTATCACTGTTTTTATATCATGATTTTCTTCCGACGTTTCGAAGCTACAGCCTTTAGGGTCAAGGGAGGAATGACGTGTTGGTCGTCCGAAATGTCAAAGTTATAATATCTACTTACATAATACAATTGCCTATACATTTTTTTTATCTGCTGGAGGTACGATCTACGCAAAATGAGCTGATAGTGTCTTGAAGTCAGGGAAGGCTGCAAAGTCTTCATAACTTTGGAAAAAAAACCGCGATAAAATCCGAAATATGGTTTTATTTAAACTCTTTGTATTACAAATTATGTGTGAAATTAATAATATTAATAATATTATTGTTGTCAAGAGTGAAATTTCAAACTTGGAAGTAACATTTCGTAGAAGTTTATCTTTCTTTTTCAAGTACTTGTATCTTGTTTCTTTTCATAAGGGATTTCTGTCAACTGCGAAAGGATCGATAGAGACTATGGAGCCGGCATTCGCAGAATGTATTTTTGTTAGAAATTCACTTGAAATATTGTTATAATAAAAAGTAAATGTACTTTTGAGCCCACATATAAAGTATATCAACAAACAACTCACCGTTGAATGAAAATAAACCTGCCAAGTTTTCCTGAGAATTGAAGTAACAAATCATGCGAAAATGAAAATGTGGGTGCAATTGTTGTACTTATATCTTAGCCTTCACAATAAAGCGTTATGTAGCTGATGGTAGTATATATTTTATATCTGCCCGGATAGCGATAATTATTTACAATCACACAAGGATTAATAATAATAATAAACCATAATACAGATAAAAAAGCGGCGATAGCCTAGTTGGGTGTGGAACCGACTGCCAGGACGAATGTCCGTAGGTTCAAATCCCAAGGGCACACACCTCTGACTTTTCTAAAATCATGTGTGTATTCTTTGTGAATTTATCGCTCGCTTTAACGGTGAAGGAAAACATCGTGAGGAAACCTGCACATGTGAGAAGTTTTCTATAAGAATTTCGGAGGTGTGTGAAGTCTACCAATCCGCACTAGGCCAGCATGGTGGACTAAGGCCTAATCGCTCTCAGTAGTAGAGGAGGCCCGTGCTCGGCAGTGGGCAAGTATATAATACAGGGCTGATATTATTATTGTACAGACACGACCGCGATAATTAACGCTTGGCTGTGATAGGTACTATTTAGTATATTGTGAAAATAGATGCAATCAAGGTGGCGATGTGGGCTTAAAGCTGTCATGAATTTTGCATTTCCATGTTTTAAGTTTATTAGAAAAAATTTGGATTTCGATGTCTTTACGTTTAAATAAGGTGTTGTATTGACTTTCTCATCTCATCAGAATACAACTGTCCACTGCTGCACATAGGCCTCTCCTAAAGCGCGCCACGATGCTCGATCCTCCACTCTCCTCATTCAGCGTCCACAGGCGATCCTACGAATATCGTCGGACCAGCGGGTCGGAGGTCGTCCTACGCCACGCTTACCGAGACGCGGTCTCCACTCTAGGACTCGTCTGCTCCAGCGGCCGTCGGTCCTACGACAGATATGGCCAGCCCATTGCCACTTCAACTTGCTTATTCTCCGAGCTATATCCGTTACTTTGGTTATCTCACGGATAACCTCATTTTTGATTTTATCCGCGAGACAGACAGCTAGCATAGCTCGCTCCGTCGTCTTAAATTTATGGACTAGCCCTACCGTCAGTGTCCTCTGACTTTGCAGTCAGTTAATTGCCTAAATTACTTTTGGAGTGTTTCCGAGACATAAATGGTCTAGATATAGAATAGAGTAGAAAATTTTTGGATCCTGTTGAGTTACATATCGTCGCTGTAGGTGGAGAACTAAATAACTCAAAATTTCTAGTTTCGAGATAAACGCGATTAACTGTTTTTTTTTTCGTTATTTTTAAGCATTACTAAAAACTATAAAAAATTTAATGTCGGTATTTTTATATATCTTGGGTCTTATTATCTATTATATTATGCATTAACAAAAAAAAGTCTGACCTGAAGAATAAAAATATAAAAAAATAAAAACTTCTTATTTAATTCTGCCACAACAATGTTTTGTAAGTTTGCTGAAATAAACTAAATAACTCGTATAGTTATTTAGTTTTGCCACACTAGAAACCATATGGTAAAGTAATTATAAGATTAAATAATTACAATTATAGCGTTTATTAAAGTGAATACCATTAGGATTTTCAATGTCTAAATTAAACAAATCAAGTTGTTTAGTTCTTCTACACACTTGATTAATTTTGTTTACAAACAATAGACTCGAGGAAGAATTAAACAACTCATTTTATTTAATTTCTTTACTATTGAACAGATTATAAGTCGCAGTTTATTGATTTTATTATTTAATTATTTACTTTTTCTACAACAAAATATATATTATTTTAATATATTTATTTCTCCACTTTTAACACAAAAAAAGCTATAATTTCGAAACGGGATAAGATAATGAAATGCTTGTTAGGCCAAAATATGCGCCATGTTTTGGGCAACACAAAAGTGATGAAAGTCCAAAATGGCCAAAATCCGAGTTATTTAGTTCTCCACCTACAACGACAATATTTGATTTTTTACAGCTGAAACAGACTGTAGATCTATCTTGATACCTTTACGCGTTCCTGGAAACAATGGTCTCGACACACAGAGAGACACACAAACAAACAACAAAATTATTCTATAAGGGCTCAACTATTTTGAACTCTAAGAATTAATTAAATTTTGATTCTGAGAGTGAAAATTAACTGAATGCACAATGTCGAGTTACAAACTCCTGTATTAACTTGCGTGCTAAGTAATATTAATACCGTCGGTGTCGCCTGAGCCGCAGTTCTAAGCTACACATCAAATCCCTGTCTAAATAACGTTTGTAGGCAAAAGTTGTTAGTCTATTTTGAGACCACAAAATTGTTTTAGAACTCTACGCTTGTAGTTATTACGGTTATATTCGCTTAATTAACTGCTTCATAATTAAAAGTTTGAATGATTTTTGTGTAGAACAAGAGTTTGAACTAAATAAGGAGTTCTTTATTAAATAAAGGGACTGTAGACCGGAGTACCTTAAACATATTATAAAAACTATTTAACTAAAATTATACCGCCTACAAAAACCCCCATAAAAAAAATATTACCTTCATATATACACTATACAGTTTACCAATTTTAGAGTCGATGTGTAATAAAAATTAAACATTGTTTTCGTATATTTGTTCATGTATTTATCTAGCTTAACTAGCAATTTTAATGACTAATGTTTAATTATTATTAGGAACCGATTCCAAAATTGGTCACCAGTATATAGGTAATCTTATTTTTTTTGGTTTTTAGTGCTTTTTGAAGGCGGTATAATTTTTAGTTAAAAAGATTTTATTTTTTTATTTTTTGTATTAGTAAAAATCTGTATACGTTGAAGAAATCATAGTTGACAGAGTTTTCTGATGTATCTTCGAAGTCCTTGGCCCAACAACGGAATTTATAAGGAACTACATGGGAAGCACCAGCTTTCAAAGAAAAAAGAATCATCCAAATCGATTCACCCAATCAAGAGTTCTGAGGTAACAAACACACAAAAAAAAACATACAGTCGAATTGAGAACCTCCTTCGTTTTTTGAAGTCGGTTAATAAAACAAAGTCTCCTTTTCTGTCTGTATGTTATCGGTTTTTTCAAAATCTACTGAACGGATTTTTATGAATTAGGTATGGAGATAGCTTAAGATCCTGGGAAGATTATAGGCTACTTTCTATCCCGGGAAAATATATAGCGGGTTTTTGATGCCGGACAACTCCTTCACGCGGGCGAAGTCGCGAGCAAAAGCTAGTTTGATATAAATTTCAACTTGATACCTCCAAGCATTTCTGAGAAAATAGGATCTTATTAGACATATTATGGACAGATGGATAGATGCGCAGACGAACAACAAACTGACCCTATAACGATTCTTTCGGAGGCACGGAACCCTAAAAAAGACTGTTCCATCTGTTAATTACACAGAATATAACATTATATCAAAATTTAATAGATTTATGTTATTAAGTTTGTATTTAATTGTAATGATGACTGAAAGTGACAGTACTTCCGACAATTTATGTTTAATAGCTTAATATAATTACGAGAAGGTAGGCAGAGGCATATTAAATACACTGTAAAATAATATATAATGAAAAAATGTATAATGAATTTAAAACAAAAGCCACAAGTCAAACTAACAAGCAAAAGGCAAACCGCGGTCAGACACCGCGGCCAACTCATAAAACGGTTTCATAAAAATGCAAATCGGCAACGTATTGCCGGCCGCGGCGCGTCTCAACTTCAAAAAAACTTCTTTTATCGAATTAAAATACTTTTAAAGTAGACAATGTCGTTTTGTCGAGTTTAACGAGGTTTTAACCCGAAGCTATTAGTTGAGGTTTTTGTTTTCAGATTTCTATTTTTATGTTGAATATGAAATTATATTTCGTTTATGTTCTATTTTCAAATTAAAAAAAAGAATGTTAGACATTGAAATAAAACTATTAAGTGGATTATATCGCGGATTTTTAAGATATTATTTTTTCTCGACGTTTCGATGACTTTGCAGCCTTCGTTGTCACGGGGCGAACCACGGTTTTATTTCAAGTCACTATTGGGCAAGCTGTTTATTAGTCTCTTCATTTCGTGATGATTAATTATCAGTATCGATTTGTAATAAACATATATTTCATGTACTACGGCAATACTTTTGTTGATTTTTATTGGTTAGCAACCAATTCCAATTGAAATTAGGCATTTGATAATAAATTTAATATCTCAAAAAATCCAATGCCCTTCCTCTTCTAACATTTTATCCAATCATTCCGTATGATAATCAAATTTAATTTCTTTATAACTTAAAATCTTAAGCGCGATAATATAGCTATAAAATCCGTTTGAAATGGCACGGAAGGCACAGCTGTTTGAACATTCGGTGCCTAATTGAGGAAAAATATAGTCCGAGCATCGTGCACCATGCACTGTTAACGGATGTTATATCATTTTAATGTCTTCTACTGCAATCCGCATTAAAAGGATATTCATGTTAATGTTGGAAATATTCTGAGAAGGTAACGGAAGTGAGATATTTTTTTGTTATGAGTTGTCGCTCTGGGGCCTTATTTTCTATGACACACGTTATTTTGACAGTGTAACAAGTGCGTAACGTACCGCATCGCGTTTAAGGCTACTGAAATTGGCATACGGAATACCATTTCACGGTACTATCACGAAGATAACGTAACACAGCCGCGTGACGCGTTTACACTTTCATAGAGAATAAGGCTCTACGGTTATAAACTAATTACAGTGTTATATAATAATGATAGTGATATCAGCCCTGTAGTTTATACTGTCCCACTGCTGGACATGGGCCTCCTCTAATAATGGGAGGTATTTTGGCCTTAGTCCACCACGCTGGCCTAGTGCGGATTGGCAGACTACACACACCTCGAAATTCCTATATAACTTCTCAGGTATGCAGGTTTCCTCACGATGTTTTCCTTCACCGTTAAAGCCAGCCATAATTCACAAAGAATACACACAACATTTTAGAAAAGTCAGAGGTTTATGCCCTTGGGTTTTGAACCTGCGGATATTCGTCTCGGCAGACCGTTCCACACTAGGCTATCGCTCCTTCAAGTATTATGACAGATATAATTCCAAGTAGTTATTGTGTTGCTAGTATTTAAACTAACATATATTACACACATTACCCAGTTTGCTCATTTTGCTATTCAGGGCCCTTATTCTGTATGATAGTGTAAGCGCGTAACGCGGCCGTGTCATGTTATCCTCGAGAAATGTGCATGGAATGGTATTCTATAAGCCAAATTTCTATAGTCAACATGATACGTTGTGTTACGTGCTTGTTACGCACTGTTAAAATAACGTGCGAGATAGAGAATAAGGCCCCAGCTGTATAAAGAATTTTTTTTTTACCCGACTATGAAGTGAGGAAGTATGAACTGATTTTAACGAATAAGGTATATTTTATTATTCATTCGTTTTTATTGTGTGTATTTTTTCAATATTTTTTGAAATATTTTTATGTTATTTTAAATCCATACAAATACTGCAAATGCGAAAGTAACTCTACCCTTTATGCTTTCACGGATAAACCAGTGAACTGATATTGATGAAGTTTGGTACGGAGTATGCTTAAATCCCAAGAGAGAATATATTCCTACTTGACATATTTGTTACAAAATAAATTGCAGACGAAGACGCTAGCAAAAGCAGGTAAAGTTTCAAACGAAATTCAAACGAAACGTAGCTGTAAATTGAAATAAAACTATTTTTTCTTATATCGCGGTTTTTTATATGAGCTTTTGCTCGCGGTTTCGCCCGCGTGAAGGAGTTTGTCGGGATAAAAGTCTGGATATTTATTTTCAGTGATAGAAAGAAGGCTATAACCTTCCCAGGGTCTTAAACTATCTCCTTACCAAATGTCATAAAAATTCGTTCAGTAAATTTTGAGAAAATCGATAACATACAAACAGAGAGAAAAGGGGACTTTGGTTTATAATATGTATAGATTTTCTAGGCTAGATATTAACCCCCTTATTCATAGACGTTATTTATCTAAGGACGGAGCATTGCTGTGATAACAAGTCTGTTTCTGAGTGCTAACGGCATGGCAGCCTTCGCAGTGCGTAGACATAGAGCCGTTGTGATTGGCTAATATTGTGATACAACAAGACTTTGCAGCCTTTGTGGTCACGGGGCGGACTGTAGCTATAAATCACAAAAAAAAAAAAAAACAGTTATCAAACCATCGACTTCCCACACTGTCCTGCCTATTTCCTCAACCGTGGAGTTCAATATAAAATATTTATATCTTTATTAAAACGCCTTACTTTTATTATACAATGAACCGGCAATAATCTCGGCCGGCAACACATACATAATCCGTTTAATTTCGGGAGGTGTTCGCATCGCAGTTAATTAACTTTACGAGCTCGTATCCTCAAATTGACGCAATAAAATCTAAGAAGTGGGTAAACAATCCCGAAATATCTCTATGATTGTGCGTTTAATAACGTTCTAATTGTTCACTAAATTTTCACTGATTTTGAGTACAGATGGTACTGAACATTTGCGTCTGTTCAGTAGAATTAGAATTTGTTGGTCAATCGTACTTTTATAATAACACAAGGTTTTGCTCGCGGTCACGCTCGCAAGAAAGATATACACGTATTTATTAAGATAGCATATAATTATTGAATTGCTGACTATATTTGATACAGGGTTACCAGGCAACGCTATTATAAAAATAAGACGAAATACCCTAGATGATTCTATGTGTTTTAAAAAGAATCAAATACTGCCAATAGTAAGGTGATATAAAAAAAAGTTCAAAATATTTGTTTTCTTTCTTCTCCTACAGGTTTTATACTAAGACGCAGTTTTCAGAATTTCACAGTGAATATATTTTATTTGTCAGTACTACTGGGAAAACATTTATCAAAGAATCTTTAGATATCATTAGAAAGCCTTCACGTTGTATTTGCTATATATTTGTGATACTGTTTCCGCTTAAAATTGTAAATTTTTTGTCTCGTATTGCTTAGTTTGCATAATATATTTTATAATGCTTTTATCTACTCTTTAAAGATCGTTAATATTCTCTATTTTTTTTTAATTAAACAATTTGAACTCACACAAAACTCATTCGGTTTCTGACGCGTTATGTTGTCGATATATTTTGCTATTAAAAAAATACGTCACCTAGTTAAGCTTGATTGATTCTTTCCTTGTCGGATTCAGCTACGGTGGCCAATCTCAACGGAAGTCAGCCAAGTACTCAACAGATATTATAGTGCATAAGTGTGTGTGCAATACAGATGTGCACTCTCTGTTCCTTCACTCTCATAGTTCGGTGAGACGGCAATCTGACATAAAATAAATAAAATAAAATAAAATACTTTATTTATCACGTAGGCGAACAAAGTTGCACTTATGATACGTCAAAACAAAGAATAAGAATAATTATTATTTCTAAACAACTATTAAAATCACTTATATAAGTATGGAGATTTTAAATTACGGATAAAGTTTATACAAAAGACTAGGTACAAACCGAAGTAACCAGCTCGGGCTGGCATAACCGGAGAGAGATCAGGTGCAGGCTTTACGTCGTTCCCGAGGCATGAGGTTATCACACCGCCAACTTCCTGACTCCGAGCTGCAACTGAGTAATTGTTAAGATAGAAAAACCCAGTCACAATTATTTTGGTCCGACTGGGGATTCGAACCCAGGTATTCAGCACGGTAGTCGTATTCGTACTGTATTCCAACTATGCCACCAAGGCAGTCAAAACAGTTAAGTTAAACTGAAACGTTTCAACAATAGTTGAAATAATTTTAAAGATACCAAAGTTATTAAAAGACCAATCTTAACTACGGCACTGCGTCGCTAAAAATGATTTTATATTAATCAAATTAATTAACTCTGGAAATTTTACTTAGCGTTTAATAAAAACAATGGTATTAGATATTTCATAACCAATTGTGGACCTTCGCGCCATCCTTTCCGGCTCCAAATCTCATTCACATCTTGCCCGTTACCTTAATAATGTCATTTCGGGAACCCCTCTGATTATCCCACTTTCGTTTCAACATTAACTTCATTATAGCTGTACTGGTATGGATAATCTGCGCCCTTTTTGTTCCAAAAGGCTTATCGTATTTTCTTATTTTGTTTTAGGGGTAATTAAAATAAACAATTTCTTAACATTGAATGCTAGATAATTTGTTGTAAAGTAGTGTAGTGTTTTCTGGACTGTTATATTTATTCAAATAATAAAATAAAACAATTAATATTTTATATTAAATAATTTTATACAAGAAAAAATATAATGAAGCTGTATATTTAAATTTGAATTTAAAAAGAATTTTATACCTATACATCAAAGGTATAATATTATTTATATTACTGAATAAACGAAGAATTTATAGATAATACAAGGTCGTTGTTTCACTACATCACAAACCTTATCACTGTAGTCAAAAGTATACCTAATTATACTTAACAAGCAACATTTTGTAGCACCAGGATACCGTATTCTAAACAAAGTCATCTAAACATTTGCAATTTTAATACACATTTTTTATTTTACAAAATAAGAGAATCCCCAGATAAAAATACGGCTGTAGGTAAACGTCGGGAGGCTGCGACGTGCTGTTATACAAGACAGCTCGTTTATTTATACCCTCAATATTTTACAAACCATAAAACTTCTTCGCCTCGAAAATACGGAATGCTTTATGTTAATAGGTTTTTGAAATTCGGAACTTGGTCTTCTTTATTGATTAATTGTTTTTAAATTCGTATTTTCGAGGACTATCTTTGACGTTCTGTGGTTAATAACAATGTATTTTAGGGTGATATTTGTAAAATATAGTTATGGAAATATTTGTTGTTGAAGTTTTACTTAATGATAAATATTGCAGCTCTCTTAAAGATCTTTTTTTATTAACTTGTTTCCAAATTTAACTGTCTAGACGGCAATAATACAGCATCCAAGGCTGATCAATTTCTCTATTTCAATTTGTTTCGTTATAGTTCGACTTTTACATCGTCTAGTTTCGAGAAGTTATTTAAATATATTATTTTATTAGTTACGTACGCGCCCATATTTGCTTTAATGACATATAAATCAAATTAAATTTGCGCTTATTATTATATGCATCTAATTGTAATAAATTAATAGGAATAACGGGAATTTAGTCTCAAATCATACTGTCCGCAAGCTCTAAGTGTCAGACGGTGTTGAGTCGAACAATGAAAAAATCCTATATTATGTGATGTCATCACGATTATAATTAAAACCTGATGTTTTATTACTTATCAAGATAAATTACATCTTACTACATTTTCTTTCACTTCGAAAAGCAATAAAACATTTCAAGATTAATTAACCTTTTAAACTATAAAGCGATTTCGTCGGCAAATCATTAGCTCGTAACGAAATATAATTCCCTAGTCTCAAAGAGTTCAACAATGAAATTCGTATTTCGGCGTTAAAACTGGACGGGCGTGTGAAAATTAGGGACCCTCGGGTTTTCAAAGCGGCTGCATGATTTTACTAATGAATATGCACGAACCACAAAATTCTAGCACTATTTACGTATGAAATTGAAAATTATATTTTGTGCACGAAAATGTGCAGCAATTTTAATTTAAAAATTATTACAAATGTAAACGTGTGATACATTTAGTTGATTATGTTTATTACACTAAGTACTAGCTTTTCTCGCGGTTTCGCCCGTGTGAAGGAGTTTTCTGGGATAATTTTTTTTCCGACTTTATATGTATAGTTATTATGACCAAATTACACAAATACATTATAAATTGTAGCCTAAGTGTGATTCTGATGTATAACCAATATTACTGTAAAGTTTCATCTAAATCGGTTTAGTAGTTTTTTCGTGAAAGAGGAACAAACATATATCCATACATCCATCCTCACCAACTTTCGCATTTAGAATATTAGAAGGACTTAGTCGCAGAAGGTCACTGGATGCGGGCCGTCAAGATATGTCGATCTGGTAATCTTTGGGGGAGACCCATGTGCAGCAATGGACAGCCTGCGGCTGATAATGAATAGTACTTATATGATATTTATTTAATTATCTAGGTTACATTCGCGTGCATTGTTCACATATATCTTAGAAATAAAACATAGTCTAATGTGAAAAGTACTTTATTAACCTATCAAAGAGCTTAGCAGGTTCAGCAGTTTTAAAATAAGGCCAGACACACTGACAATAAAATTAGTAATGAAAAATATTATTTACAAAATTGATGTATTTATAAAAGAGAATAAATTATATTAAAAGAAGCTTTGGAAATTAAATACCTAATGCAATTACAAAGAACATTTTAAAGCAAGCTTAAACTACGCATTACTGTCATTAGCATTTGTAGTAAAACACTATCCACACACGACTTCTAGACCTCTTAGTTAAATAAGGTCCGAATAATAATAAAACGTCTGGGACAAAGGTGACTCCACCTTCACCAGACTAAATCGAAAATATAATCATAAAACTGAGCAATACAATAACGTAACCTCTGAATAGACCTTTTCAATATGACGATTTTTATCACACTTTAAATAGACCCTTTAGGAAGATTAAATTATAGACCATATTTTTCGGGTCCACTTCCGTATGGCCTTCGCTGCTTTAGCGTTAAGTAATACCTTTTACCTGACGAGAATTGTTGGACCTTTCCCGCCAGATAGGAACGCAAAATCCCGCGTGATTAAGGGGAAATTGAAAGGTGATTGAACACAGCTTGTAGGTAAAACATGATGTTAGAAAATGATATTCTTACACGTGTGTACAACGCTTTGTATTCATAAATATTGTTTATCCAAAATCGTTTGCGTAATTACAATCGCTTACGTAATACAAAGAACGTGTATTCTTTAAGAATATATTTTTTTAATGGTTTGATGGTTTTATAGAATACGCGGAACAAATAAACTGACAAATCTATACTGATATATAAAGTTGGACAGTTTGTTTGATTGCGCTAATCTCAGGAACTACGAAACCGATAAAAAAAAAAAAAATAATAGGAAGCTATATCTCCCGAATGCTACTCTTTATTCCGGAAAAAACGTTTTCACGCAGGCGGAGCTGCAGGCAAAAGCTAGTTCACCTATGATATTAATAATATATAATTATATTTTATAGATTTTCTAGTATTATTTTCAAAACACAATTAACAGAATTGTCTTGAAACAAAATCTGCTTAAATAGTGTTCTTAAAACACACGCATATTAATATCTAACGAACATGAAACTATTTCACGTAAGTTTTCATTTTAAACAAGCTACCAAAACCGTAGTCCTTTCGTTCACTATAAAAATATGAAATAGTAAAGCAAATATGAAAATAAAATTTCCCGCAGCAAGAACGCATGAAATTGTAAGAAGTGGGAGATAAGGAGGAGCTTAGGTAGCCTTGTTCATTTCCTACGGAGAATTTCAATGTACATTGCAGTTTGAAAGTATACGTTTACTTAACAATGTCTGTAAATACTGGGTTTTAGTTAGCAATAAAGTTTATTTAGTTTCTGTTAAATGTAGTTTAATAATAACGTGATGAGGTAGAAATGTATTTATCTATTTAAATAAATGTGATTACACCACCACACACCACACCACACACTATGTGGTATTGTCACCGACTCCGAAATGAGTATCCAGTAAACCTATTAGGTGAAATTATTTTTTGATTTTTGAAGGCGCTTTAATTATTTTTTTAATTTAAATTTTTATATGAAAAGAAAATAATGTCCATATTCTAAGTTTAGGTGTTTAGCCGAAGTTATAGATTAGCATGGAGAGCTGCAGATAAGTAATTAAATCTTGAGTTTCATCCTTTAGTATATAATATTGTTACCAAGACGTCTTTTCGTTTGAAGACAGCTATATCCTGAAAATACGCGTACTTTTCAAGAGTCCCCATCTTGCAAAAATCCTTATAGTAATTGCTCGAAATTTTCGTTAGTTACTTTTAGTAAAATAGTCGTATTTAATAAGTAATTAATTTTCACGAGTTGCTTAAAGTATAAATGTACTTTTTTGTTAATTTTCTGTCTCGATATGGTAAACTTTATAAATTCTAGCCAGGTTTTGGTACACAAGTATTGAACAAAACGTCAAACCGACAACGAAGCTAGAAGCTTGAGCGTCAATTGTGACGAACATTCGACAAACCTCGCCAATACAAGCCTTGTTAGTGACACGAGAAATGTTGAACCCCTTTGTTAATGTTTGTTGG
>NW_023594179.1:0-15886 GCF_014839805.1 Manduca sexta
AGGGACACAATCATTGCGAGCTCTGAAAATGCTATACTTTATATTAAAATCTCTACCCAATCTTATATTTTTTGATAGGACGGTTTCTTTTACTGAACTAGAGATTCATTAGGTACACTGTCACAATTGTTTAGAGTACCTAAGTGTACTATAAGTACTTTCTTGGTTGAAGTACTTGAAGCTATTTACTCTGCATTAGAAGATTTTATAAACGTACGTAAGAAAAGAAACTGTTTATAGAATAGAACCAGTTATATTTTCGGCATAGGAAAGTAATTGTGAAATCAGTAAGTAATCAAAAACAAAAAAAAATTGCAAGTTCCACCATGTGTCTCCACTGCTATGTTTCGAATAAAAATACGTGCAATACTTGAAGCAACCCATCAAAAAATGGTACACGCTCATATAAGACTGTGTTTAGAAAAGTCGAAACTTGTAACCAATAATCCCCTAAACATAATTGTATTGGTGTAAACAAAAGACATTTGCAATTTTTTTTTTCAAGACTCATTTAATAATTGCCTTCCATTTTTTTACTTACATCCGCGTGTAAACAGTTGCTTATTATAATTCTTGAAGGTCAATTATGGCGCGTAATGTATTGCATTTAATTATTGCTTGTATGTATAGAGAAAATGGCATCCTGCAAATGGGCTTTTAAGCAATTGAGTGAAATTTGGTTCTAATCATAAGATAAATTAATATACATAGTTACTTTAGACCAGTCTTTCCAATCTTTGTATGTGCCTTCCCTTGAGAGTTTAAGACGCTTGCAAGCTCTATCCACTTTTGTCTAGAGTATACCTTTGCCTGTAGGGCTCGATTGTAGGCCATAGCAATTTCTCTGTAAGTATTTAAATATTCCCGTAATAACCCTAGCTGTCGCCCCGAAACTCTCCGAACTGCGCCGCTGCAAAATATGCAAACCACTTGAAAGAATAAAACCTCTTGAAATTCCAATGTCGAAATCTCATAAATGGATGATTTCTTTGTTTTATTATTGGTCCTATAAGGATTTTCTATAATTTCTAGACAAAATACGGTAGTATCTCGTCATATTGATTGTATTTTTTTAATAATATTTTACTTATTGAATATTTTAAACCAAATTTATGATGCAATTATCATTAAAAATGTATTCTAAGTATCGCTATGCAATAATTTCTTCATTGTTTTAGCATATAAAGTATTAAAGCTCATTTATACTCACTCGCTGCTTGATATAATATCGAAACTATCTAGTTAAAACCATAAACAAATATATTAAATATTATTTTATTACACCAGTGCCACAATAAATATTTAAACGGTGACCGCGAACTGGGGGTCTAATGACATTAGTAAAACAGTTCCGTTCCCGCTGCATATATACCCGGGGAAACTATGTAGAAGTGTGTGCAGAAATTCGTGAACTGTTAAAAGACGAGATTAAGGTAGGTAAATAAAATATTTATAAATGTCTATATCGTTTAAAATGGGCGGAGGTGCAGATGATGAAGCTTGGGGTATAATAATTATTTGGGATGTCATCGATCCTGAGTATGTTGAACACACTGAATATGATGTAGGTGATGAGCTTGGAGATAGATCAAATTGATTTATTAGCTGCAGGGCAAGGCACACTTTGAATTGTTTTTCTTTGGTTATTCCACATTAACAAAATGAAAACTGTATTGTTATTAAATAAATAAACTTTAGTTTAACCTGTACATTGATAAGTACACCGTTGCATGAAAATAACACACATAACTGCATTCGGTGCCAAATTTAAAAACCATAAACTATAATAATTAGCCAATGTTATATTTTCTTTTGTTATAGTTTTCTAATAGTTTTGATGTACAATCCATCTATATCTGACAATAATTGCATCCGTTTCAAATCAGGTGGTTTTCTTAACTCGTTAGCTAAGATCTTTCCGTATCGATCGCAAGCATCTTCTGACACATCTTGTTTTTGTAGAACTTTATTTAAAATCGTCGTTGCATCTTCTTTTGCTTCTTACAATTCCACAGGGAGATTACGACGTCGTTGTATCGCTGGGCTTACAAACGCTTTTGGGATATCTGATATCTCTGGATCTTGTGTAGAAGTACCTGTAGTACGAATTTAAATATTATCCGTCGTCGTATCTGCATCGATACAAGCTTTATCTAACTAGACTTGTAGAGGGTTGATAATTCTACAATAAAACGTGAAGGTTTAAGGAATTAAGAGGATTTCAGAAAAAACTTCCCTCGGTGCAGATAAATATTTATTTTTCTTTCTTTTCGTTCCTCATGCCAGTGGCATATGTAATATGATGAACTTGTATGCAAAATTATAATATATTATTAGAAGATATGCAATATCCTTTTATTGTGTTAACGGTTATTACTTGTTCGAAGGCAATATAAATTCACACTGTTTGGGGGTGCTCTGGTGTGGTGTGTGTACTAGGAGTCCGGGGTTACAATGAAGACATACTCTTTCACATGAACTATTCTTTATTACACTTAGCACCAGTGTTGCCAACCCCACAAAAGTAAAAAACACCAGCTCACCAAAGGTAAAATAAAACAGTAGGTAAAATTAAAAAGGCAGATTTCAACCTTTGGCTCATAATAATAATAAAAAACTTTCTTAATTAGGTACTAGAACTAACATACACTGTTACTTATATTAATAATCAAAATCCAAAAAAAAAACAATAATCTAAGTTAAATTACTTATTTTCCATTTTTGGGCCCTTTCTCTAGAACATGTCCCGAAGTTTTGATTTTTCTGAAAGTTCCTGTAACACAAATTATTTTTTCTGTCGGGCAATTCTTCCATTAATCCAATTTATGCTCAATTTGCATATTTATTTTTTCATTATTGTAGCTATATAACACATACTCCGCTGAAATTATGAAGTGGACGCCGACACAGACACTTATAGTGGCCCAGCGCTTATTAAGTGGCGTTGCGGCGCTATGGCTGCGAACAGAAAACTAACACAAAACATTTGAGGAGCTTAAGTCTGCACTGCTTAAAGAATTCCCTGACGGGCGTAATTCTAAAGAGGCTCACGAGTTGTTATGTTCTAGACGGAAGGGAAAGGATGAGTCCTATTATTAGTACATGTTGAGCATGAAGGAGCTGGCGAAACGTGGTAAGATAGCTGACTACGTAGCCATACAATATATTATGAAGGTATAACGGATTACGAAAGTAATAAGACGATTTTATACGGCGCTACTACCTATGGCGTCTTAAGAGAGAGGCTGGCTATATATGAAAATATGAAGAAAACTGCCGCGAAGTCGCCCAAGCGGCATGTAAGTGCGGTGTCTGCATCATCGGGTCGTGGTGACAAGGCGAAGGAGTCCAGTTTGCCATCTTATCGGCGGTGCTACAAGTGTGGTGATCAAGACCATATTTCATCATCATGTACCAAGGAAGTTAAATGCTTTAAGTGTAGTGCCTTTGGTCACGTAGCAACGCGTTGCACGTCGAGTACCAAGATAAAGGAACGAATTGGCGGGAAACAAAGTTCAGAAGTTCTTTGTGTGCAAAGATGCCTGCTGATGTTGGCAGCACCGATGACATTGACAGTAGCCTTAGTAATAGTGTAAAACGACAGTGTTCTAAACATAAACACGGCCCGTAAATCAGTTAAATGTGTCGAAATTAATCGTGTTAGTGTTAAAGGCCTAATTGATTCTGGTAGTGATCTTAATTTAGTTACTGTGGACTTGTTTATCAAACTTAGAGATTGTTTTTACACCAAAGATAACATATTGTTAAGGGGTTTAGGCCATAGTAAAGTAGTAGCGGTCGGTAAATTTAAAAGTGATGTAAAAATTTATGATTATTGTTATAATGTAACATATTGTGCCCAGAGATACAAAGCCATATAGAATGATTTTAGGTCAACCTTTCTTAAATGATGTTAAAGTGTTCAGCTCAAGAGTGGTTGGTGGTAGATAAGCAGGTAGAAGAATGGCTGCAAGAAGCTATTGTAAGACCTAGTTTTTCTGAATCTTTTGGTGTTAATTAAGAAAAAGAATGGTCAAACGCGGGTTTGCGTAGATTACCAAAAAATAAATGAAAAGATGGTGTTGGATCAAGCTCTAGCAGATCCGCAGACCCCAGAAGCCAATGAAGCTTTCGAAAAGTACCGACAAAGTATTTTGAAAGCTACGACTTTGGCGCACCCAGTCATCGGTGCCCCACCGTGTAGCAAGATGGCAACACAGATCACATCTACGTCCTTGCGAAGATCGAAGAAGCACAAACCCTAAAAGCTATTACCTTGTCCATCACGTCGGGGTCACCAGATGTAGTAGCTCACCGGCATCGATCCCGAGGCGCAATCGCCACCGTCGTGCGGAAGCGCGCATAAATTCATAGTGTGCGAGCGACCGCGCTAAGCGAGCGAGGGAGATAGACTGCTGCCCCGCCGCTCTCATTGGCTGTGACGATTTAGAGACCGTCTCACGAAAGAAGTTCCGCAGACGCGGCGCCACAGTCTTGTGACGTTATGTTGCTAACCTGCGCTGTCTTAGACTCTCCCGAAATCAATACAAGTTTACGGTATTATTTTTAGAGTGATTATAAAAGTAAAATAAAACATAAATGTTGTCCAAAATACAGATTAAACTAAACATAGTTTGGGTGTCAGGGAACCTTGTAATGATAAATACTTTCGGGACATTGATAAAAAAAATAAGAAATCATCATATTGCGGTATTCAAGAGTCAGGGTTACGGGTAAGTAAGTACATGCAAAACCTTCGAAACGTCCGGAGAAAAGTAAAAAAGAGCTAAAATAAGAAAAAATGGTTTTATTTCAGTAGCAAAGTATTAAAATTAAAATACATTTTAAATTTTAATAGTATAATTATGGTCATCAATTGGTTTAATTCCAGACATACTGCAGTCACTACCCGAATCATCTACATCAAAATCGCTATCATGGTCAGAGTCTGTTTCCGTATCACTTTCTGTAGATATTATAATTCGGTCCATTTCTTCATCTACAAGTACGTCATTTTTTAATACCTCTTCCAAGTGTTGTACATGTTGGCATTGTATGTGCCAGTCTTCTGGTGTTATCGATGCAAATGCTTCTTCTGTTAATTGAACAATTTTTTGTGTCTTGATCCACACGTCTTTTCACAAGGCTCCAAATTTCTTCTATTGGGTTAAGATCGCAACGGTCAGGTGGCAGTTTCAGAACCTCATGATTGTGATTTTTCAACAATTCATCCACAGCATATATTGGCTGCCCCTTGTTTTTTTTAACGCGGTCATATAATATGGCTTTTGTCCAGCTCTCTTCAAAATATATGTCTTTTTCTCGTAACCACTTTTGCATTTCAACTTTAAGGCTAGCCATGGTTGGTGCCTTATTAATTTGAGTGCAGTGGTATGGAGCATTGTCCATAACAACAAGGGACCTTTCTGGCAGATTTGGTATAACTTTTTCAGTCATCCACTTTTAAAAATTGTTGAATTCATGTCATCATGATAATCCGATGACTTAGACTGGGATTTAAAAATTAATAAACTGTTATTTAGGAATCCGTTTTCAGACCCAGCATGAGCAATTATCCAACGACTTCCAGTTGACTCTGAAATAAAAAGCCCAGGTTCATCTTTGCTTTGCCAACAACTTTTTGCGTGATATGTGTTGTGGATATATGTTTCGTCTAAGGATACTATAGGTCTTTTTCCACGGTACGATTTTTTCGCATTTTGTCTAAGTATCTAGCACGCCGAGCAGTTATATCATAGCGCTCCATTAATATTTTTCTTTTGGACTGGCAACTTTTATATTTAAATCCAATACTTTGCAATAATCTATGCAATGTAGCACGGCTTCCTTCAAAATTTATATCTTGTTGCAACACTGCACGTAGCTTGTTTAGAGTAGGCAGTTCTTTTTTTCACTGTATAAAATTGGTGTATTTTATGGCGAATAGCACAAAGATCGAAGCCATCAAGATTATTTTTTTTTTGATGAGGACGACTCTTCCCTGGTGTGATAATTTTTTTCGGAGTACTTGCAGCTGTTTTTCCTTCTTGAGTTATCCTTGAGACTGTTTTCTCAGACACACCTGCAAAAAAAATAATATAATTATTAACATATAAAGGTGGGTGTGTCTAACAATAGACGAGGACAAAATAATCTGAGCTTCTTCTGAGCACCCCTTGGGATATCCGAATCAAACCTATGTATGTTCCGCGATTTTAACAGTTTTCGAGTTATTAATATTTTTCAGATTTTTTAAAATTTACGATTAGTACAATTAAATGTTTTTTTTAAAGTAGAATGGCTTTTTCATCGTATATATATAAATATATAAAGTATAGTAGATACTAAACAACAAACATGTTTCGACATTATGTCAAAAAAGTTATGGTTACTTATTAGGTACACAAGGTTAGGGTTAGGTTACCATTTTAATTTAAATGTATCTAGTGTCTTAAATATTAATAAAATACTTCAAATTAAATAACACTATTTATGAAATTTATTGAATTTAATATCCAAAATATAAACTTAAATACCTGACATCCCCTAACATGTACCTGTCATGGCGGCAACTCTTTGCGGACGTTGTTTAATGGTATTAAAACACCATGATTTCGGTGCTCTGCTTCACAAAACTCCTTCACCTTAAGGATCATTTCTCGCCAAGCACTTATCACAACTTTCGGCATTGTAAATAAGACTTTAAACTATTTAAAATCCAAAAAAACTTACAACAAACGACAACATGGCCGATTTGTGACATCTTTCATATATATATATATATATATATATATATATATATATATATATTTTACTTCTTGATACTGTATCAATAGTAACATTTAGACCAGTCTTAAAATATTGATGATATAATGATAGGAAAAGTGTAAGTTTTTAATTATCTGAAAAGGATAATTAAGTATGTATTAGTATACCAATTTTAACATATAAAACATAATATTTGATTTAAATATGAATAAAGTTTTGCTAGTTCATAAATAATTTGTTATGACTTAGAGGAGGCCTTTGAAAAGCTTTTTTGATTGTTATTAAAGTACTTTTGAAATTAAGAATGAAGCTGAGATAATTGTCTATATATTTTTATTGTATTAAAACCTTGTACAATTATTGTAAATTGTAGTTTTATTCATATTTTATTCTTCAGATCTGGTATTTCTCTCGGGTTCTTGAGTAAAAGATCTATTTGGATATTTCAACAGTTGAATTTGCAATTGTAGTTTTTCTATTTTTAATTGTCAAATTTGTATATTGTATTTGTGCTCCACCTCCAACATTTCTAGTTGTTTCTTCTTAAACTCTACATTTCTATTTATAATAGCCTGATGGACTTGTTCGCTCCTGTAAAAGGAAAATACAATTTTATTAATTAAATTGACTATAGTGGAGTACTAAGTTTTAATTAAAATTTATTGTATAAGGTGTAACAAGATATTTATTTTAACATACTTTTTTTGGGAAACTTTTTTGTCTTTGTTCACTGTTTTTTTTGGTTTTATTTTTATTTCTTCAATAACTGAAAGAAAATATAAATGATACAAGACATATACACTATATTAAAACGATTGTGTTTTACTGTCTAATAACAATTTAGTTTACCTGATTTTTCCTTGTTATTTGATTCTATATCATCAACAGTTAATATAACTAGATCAGTGGCAGAGCTAGTGCCTGCAACTGAATCAAGTGTGGTTGTAATCTGAAAAAACGAAATAAATCTTTACATAGATGTTTTATTAAAGTTATTCCGATTATAGAATTCTACTTCAAGATTAGTTTAGTCCTGGGAAAGTGTCTGATATTTGGACAGGGTTTTGTTACATAGTTTGTCCTAGTTATTGCCTGGCATACCTTTTATTTATTATATTATAAAGTAGTGTTGTATCCAAAAAATCATGATGCATATATATCAATTTTAATAATTCTTACCACAGCATCACTATCATAATTATTCACATCTAAAGCAAAATCATGAGGAGCAATAGACATGGCTGCCAAGTCCTCTGGAGAAGGTGACGGGGGTTTTCTCTCCATTAGTTCGATTTCTTCCCATAAGTTCGTTCAGTCTGAAAAATATACACACATAAGTATCATGGTAAATTATGTACTTATATCATTGGAAAAACAGCAAAATTACTCACTTATTTGTTATATTTTGCCATTCTTTAGATTTCAACATATTGGTATTCGTCTTAGTTGATTTATTTTCTAATATGTGAGCTGACTCCGAAATAAGTTGACGTAGTATTTCCTGGAATAAGGAGGAAAGTCGTATTAATTGAATAAAATTCTGCTTTATTGCATTGTTTATTAACAAGATAATTGATTTGAACTAACCTTTTCTTCAAAAGTCCAATTTTCGCCCCTTTTTTTCTTTGATTGTTCCATTTTCAATTGGAATAACTAACGATATAAGTATATGTTGCGTACGTGATTACACAACTAAAACGAACGAACGAACGAAACGAACGGTTTATAACTAAGTTATAAACGAACAACGGTTCTTTATGTTACTTTAAATGCTATTAAATAGAATCATAAATAAATTTCTATGTAAACTTTTCGATAATATTCAAGAACGCGCGCCGCATACTTCATTCCGTTATACGCTAGCTCAGTGGTTCTCAAACTTTTAAATGACGGAACCCTTTTGTGAAGCAAAATATTTGATGGAACCCTACAATAAAACAATTGTTTTATAAGTGTTTTTATTAATCAGCATAATAAAAGTACAATGTAACAGTTACTAATTATTATTTACTTCACCACTTGGCAAGGACAATAATAGAAAACATTAAAAAAGAAAAAATCTAACTAGTGGGAGGCATGAAACTGTTTTTTATTTTTCATCAATTGGTTGATATCAGGTTTGATGGAAGAAAGTTGGAGTCTCATATTAGCTTCGGCGTCAACATAATAAAAAAATATTTTTTATTTAACTGTAACAATAAAAATTGTGTACGTACATATTTGGGTAAAACTATGACACATTATAAGTTTTGTTGTCACGTGGGGGTGGGTGCGCGCATTCCACAGACCGGCAAACTTAGAGCGAACGGGTTGTACAAGTATTAAATTGTTGATACCAAACTTATGAGATATTGTACCAGCTATTGTAACACATGTTTCTATAAATACAAATAAATAAATAAATAACACTCATAGCGCTTTGTTCTCCGCGCGAGCCGCGGAGCGACCACAGAGAGGTGTTTTGATTTTTTCTAAATTCTTGCGGAACCCCGACAGAGGTATCACGGAACCCTAGGGTTCCGCGGAACACACTTAGAGTATAGCTGCGCTAGCTAAAT
Source organism: Manduca sexta (assembly GCF_014839805.1). Classification (NCBI taxonomy): domain Eukaryota; kingdom Metazoa; phylum Arthropoda; class Insecta; order Lepidoptera; family Sphingidae; genus Manduca; species Manduca sexta. The sequence continues at coordinate 9,327 of NW_023594179.1, forward strand.
ACAAAGTAAACAATGAATCAAAAATATAATTCATGCCAATTACAATTATTCAGCTTTAAGATATATTTAAATGACAAACTAGTATATAATTAGCATTATCATCATCATCAAAATCACATTTTATTACACATTTTGCCCTTCCATTCATACAAGCTTATGTGTAAAGGAACGCTGCGGCAATCGCCGAGTGAATGAATAAATGGATCACTGTAATTTTTTGCTTATAATCTGTGGATATTAATTAAACCAGGGACTATCTTTGGTACTAGATAATCCTCAGTTGGTCTTGGATTTGTAATAAGAATGAATTTTAGTCCAAGAACTAACGTTAATACCGTAACAAACCTAGACTTTTTAATAATAATAATAATAATAATAATGCATTTATTTGTTGAATACTGTAAAAAGTTGTTACATGTAATTAATTAGCTCATAGTATTCTGCCGATTTCAGCGTACAAATATTTTCATTAATACTTTTCATGAAAGAAATCATTTACAGAATAATAACATTTATCAAGAAGGAACTTAAATAATTTACATTTGAATATATTCAATTTAAGAATTTTGAAATCATCGGGTAATTTATTATAGATATATATTGCCATACAGTATACATTGTCTTGTCTTAAACCCAGTCTTGGTTTAAACCCAGTACTAAGCTATGTTTTTGTAATAAGGCGGTATATGATCAAAAATCGGATGTGTCGTTAAATATTTTGCAACTAAGGTTTTTTGATCTGAAATATACCATCTCGAAAGAGGTAGTTACATTCAAAGCAAATGTGGAGGGGATTGTAGCGCGAATCTATCAAGCCAGAGGCGAATATATGATATAAAAAACTATAAATTCTCTGGGGGAAAATTCCGTTATTTTATTTTGGCGTAAGACTCAGTACCTATTGAAAAAAACATGACTGCGCTAACAGCAAGACTAATAATAGAGGAACAAAGGAACAAAATGTATGAAGAAGATGAACAACCAAGTCAAACAGCTTTTAAAACTAATATAAGAAAAGTTATCAGACTATGTTTTAACTGCGGTAAAGTAGGACATTACAAACTTTACTTTACAGTCAAAAGGCAAAAACCCGAGCATAATTAAAACATTATAATTTGTAAATTGTGCAAAAAACGTGGACATACATAAAAGCCGTGTTGGTTTAATAAAGAAACAAAATGCACTTGTCATGTCAGTGTGTGGACAACCTCAAAAACTGAGTAATAAATTGTTTCTACTAATTACTATACGCCAGTCATACCATCTACATCAACTAATACCACAAATGAACTTGCTTATGAGAAAGCTTATTTTGAGGAAGCTCAAGCATATTGAACAATACCATCTGAACTTTTATCGGATAATGCACACCAGGTTTCCGGTAACAATAATGAAATATTTAAAATCAATGATAATGCTCATGAAGTGGAGGTAGGCGAGGTGAAAATTTGAAAGTACTTTTAAAAGGTTATAAACATACTTTATCTTTTTTTCTGGGAAATGGGAACTCTTGGGATGAGAAATATACATTGAATGATAACGAATTTTGTTTTAAAACTCACATAAAAGACAACTAGCCAAACTTGAAAGTGCGTCAACTTCAAGGATTCGTTCGAAACGTACGAAATCCCACTAAGAAGAAGTAGAAGCAAATATACCTGTGAATGAGCCAAGTACTTCACACAGTGATAGAATAGGTTATAATTATTAGTGTTTTTTTATAAAATAGGACCCAATAAAGTGGAAATGTGGTACAACTATTTTAATTTTATATTTATGTAAATAAGTATTTGTTATATACTATTCAATCAATTATTATAATGAAGCTTTCGTCTCCCAGAATATGAAGTAAAAGCAAATATACTTGTGAATAACACGTTCGCGCGCTGTAATGCATGACAAATTTTGGCATTTTGACACACGTTTTTTCCATACTAAGTCCATAGGCGTACTTGCGTAGGTCCGCTTACCAATACCATACCAAATGACAGAACGTCTTCAGGCGTCGCACGTCCTAGGGCGTTCTGGCAGATTTCTTTCTATCATGTAGGTGTTCTGCCCCTTAACGTTTTGAGGCGTTCAATAATAAAATATATATTTTTTGTACTAAAATGTTTAATTAATCTTAAGAATAAGGTATCAATATTTGAAACTATAACTAGGTAAGGCACTTTTACTTATAATAAATCAACTTACAAAACAAAACAATCTTAGGAGGGTGAGATCAATTATATGTTGAACTATAATTAGCGACTAAACATTTACTTATAATAAATCAACTTTCTTATAACAAAACAATCTTAGGAGTGTGAGATCAATAATAATGTTAATTAATAATTAGGTAGGTACGAAACTTTTACTCATACTAAATCAACTTTCATAATAAAAAATTAGTAAACAAAATGACCTTAGAAATTACTGGTAATATGTTATTATAAATTAATTTCGTTATGCCAGGCCTCGAAGCAAGATGGACAAAGTGGAGGTTTTTGTGGACATCCTTTGCAACGGTAACTAGTTTCTACGCGTTTTCCATCTTTGGAACAAACACGGCATTTTAAAAAAGCATATTTTTTCTTGCTGCCAGGATTAGATTCAATTCGTTCAGGCCAATGGCCCTTCATTCTATCTAAAGATCTCTCATTACGCTCAATTGCTGGTATATTATTGTGTAGCCTGTTGTAATGCATACTTTTCTTGTTGACCAAGTCCTTTACATTTATATTAGTATCGAGTTTTATCAAGTCTTTTATCAATTCCTCTCTAAACATAATAAATTCATAACTTTTGTCTTTATTTTTTTTGTATTTTTTGTACAAAAAATATGCATTCCACACTGATATGTCTAAAAGATGAAATAATACTTTTTTATACCAACGAATTGTTTTTCTAGGGCTTGAATAATAAGAGACCATTTGGTCTAAGCGATCAATTCTTGACATAATATGATTATTATAAGTCGCCACCTCAAGAGGCTTCATCTTCTTTCTCCCAAATCTGTTTTGTACTTCAACCATTGTAGGATGAGTGTTTGTAGAAATCATCAGGACAGGGCGACTATCCCTCCATTTAGATACGTAAACATTGTTCTTTCGGACCCAAACGTGTTCACCTTTCTTTAATTTTTTCTTTACAATACTGTCAGGATTACCTTTCCTATTTGACCGCAACGTTCCAACAGTGTGAGTTCTCAAACCGAGTAATTTCTTGCACAAGCTAACAGAGTTATAAAAGTTGTCCATATATAAATGGTGTCCCTTCAAAAGGTAAGGTCGCATTAGCCTCAAAACTAGGTCTTCAGTCTTTGAAATGTTTTCTTCTAGATTTTCTTTACCACAATACATGTAAATATTCAAGACATATCCATCCGACGTTGTGAGCTCATAGAACTTGATACCGTAACGAGCCTTTTTAGATTTAATATATTGACGAAATTGCAATCGCCCTCGGTATAGAAGTAAAGATTCGTCTAAAGAAAGATTTTTACCAGCATTGTAAATCTTTTGAAAATGTGCTGTAGCTGTGTCAATAAACTGAGTTATTTTTCTTGATCCCTTAGCATCAACTTCAGAAGCGTAAAGACAACGCAATAATTGCTCATGTCTTCTAGCAGACATAACATATGTAAAAATTGGGTGATAATACAAATGATTTGTGTAGGTAAACAGGTTACGTTGTTTTAGGCATTTAAAATGTCCTTTCAGCAAACATAGACCCAAAAATTTCAATATTTCTTCATTATTGGTCTCTCGAAATACAGCCCTTCGACTATGTCTGGTGTGGGGTCTGTTAGTAGAACACAACTTATTACCATAGGCATTTGTACACTGCACAATATAATCGACGAAATGTTTAGGAAAAACAATATCAAACATATCCCGAGGATTGTTTACATTCTCTTTGTTTACTGATATGCCTTCTATTGATGAATCAAAATTAAATTCTGGAATGTCAACTAGTGTAGAGGACCAATCCTGACTATCGAAGTCGTCGTTGTTTGGCTCGTTGTGACTATTAGACTGGGAATTATGAGTAAGTACGAGTAGATCTCAGTTCTACTAGTAGAAGGCTGAACATTTTCGTTTTGCTGAGATTCTTGCTCAGTTTGATGCTCCGATTGTGATAAATTTTGGTCAGGAACATCTGATAAATCGGTAGAAGACTTACTTGAATCAGACGATCCACCGACACGTCGTCGTGACTTGTTCGGTTGATGTACTCTTACCACGGTTTCTGAATCGGAACTACTGCAATTATCTTCATCAGAAGGTACGTAGCATTGGTCGGAACCATATTCTCCATCATCTGCATAAGGATCTTGGCTAGATTCTGACGATGAAGCTTCGTCAAACAATTTTTGTATACGATTTTGTTGTCTTTGGTATGGGTCATTGGATTCCATCTAAAGGGTAAAAACACAAAGATATAACTTCGATTGGTAAATAAAATAGTGTAATAAATCATACTAAACACATATAATATACACAAGTACACGTAAATATTTTTATTATAAGGATATTACCTTGAAACCGCGCAAAACTCGCACGCACCCACTCCAATTCGCTCGCAAATGCGCACTGACCGAACGAGTGAACCAAAGTCTATTGACCGCGACCGCCGACGGACGTTGTGTCTGTGTGCAGTGTGTATTACAATTGTCAATGTAGTGGAGATATGGCTGTCCCTTTCTAGTAAGTTTTTACCATTCAATGTGACACTAGCAAATTTCTGAGGTTTCGTACGGGGACAAAAAAAATTTCCCGCTAATATTTAATAGGAAACAATACCGCCCGTCGACGTACGGTGGATTACTAGATTTCAAACTTGAACGACTGTCGACGTAGTGTCGCGTTAGTTTTTTTATCTTCTATCGCCCTCCGACGTACCGCGCGCGAACGTGATAAGTCAAAAACCCCACACAGTGATAAATAGGTAATAATTATGTTGTAGATAGTAAAGAGTATAGCATGAATGGGCTGGCTCGAAAGGTTACTAAGCCATCTCTTTAAATAGGCAACTTGCTATTGTGTTTCTTTCAGTAAGATTTCCAGTAGAATTAATCTCCTCTCCCTCCCAAATCACTCCCCCCCCCATTTAAGGTTGGCAATGCATTAAAAATTCTTGTGGTACCATGGTTGTATATGGGTGTTGGATATCACTCATCACAGGGTGCCCCACCGGCTTGTTTGCCAGTAACTACTGTAAAAAATTCTTTTATTAATTATGTATCGCTTTTGTTAGGAAGTAAAACCCTAAACACTAAAGTAATTAATCAAAAAAGGAAATTAAAACCGAAAAGAAGCAATGAATCTGTGGCGATCAGCCACTCATTCAAATTACGCACCTCAACCTTACACAGCGCGCACATTGGTGCTCGGGTTAGGTTTAAGCGTTAGGTGCGAACCCCGCGCAGCACGCGACGCATTAGTTTTAACTGTTTGCTCTTTGTGATTATGTAAAATAAAAAGCATTAAAGTAATAAAATATTTACTGGAAGATAAGACTTTCATTATACGTGGAGTTTGGGAAAAAGATGAAAACCCCATGAGATCCCAAATCTATCGATATACAAAAAGCAATATTTTAAATCAAAATTATTTAATGCCAGACTTGAACGAAATTTCATGCGTGAAAGGCATGTCATGGAGATGTAATTGTTCAACTTAAAGCTAAGAAAATTTAAATAAATTGATGTTTATAGGCATTGTAAAGGAAATAGGAAATCGCTCGATGTGGGCGGGAAATCTTACGGGTCATGTGGCTGATATTGATGTATTCTTTTCTTTATATAAATAATTTTAAAATATATATTTGTTTTATTGACAGCCCCGTGAAGCAGACAGGCAGTGAGCTGTGGGCGAGTAGCCGGCTGTGGAGTGAGAGCCCCCGTGGGTTCTCTTGTATGGTGGTTATGGTTATGGGCTCCTTTTCCACACTTATCCCGTAAAGTAGTCGGGCCATTATGCGTGATTCTCTTGTATGATATATGGGACGTTTTCTTTAAAAGTGTACATAGTGAAAAATGTGATGCCAATATTTTAGGTCTTAAGAAGTAAATTTTAAGAATGATTACAAATAATGTACACATTAAAGTTAAAGAAAAAGTAATATGCAATAGGATAATGTTATAGTTATAGTTTAATATTGTTATTATGGAAAACAAAAAATAAAATATTGCAGTTAGGCGACAAGAAAATCCATTCCGTGACCAAAACCTATCTGTCCTAAAATATAATTAAACGAATCAATTTTCTTCATAATAGTTTTAATGAATCAATAAATATACAAATAACAAACGGCAACAAAAATAAATCATATGTAACTCTAAAATATGATAATCTAATAATTTTTCTCTCCATTACGTTACTCTTTGGAAAAAATACTACGCATTTATTTACTTATTTTTAACTATGGCACTTAAATGAGATCGTCTTTATGTAAAGTAATACAAAACTTAGAATGACAGTAAAATCAAACATAACATAGTGTGTTAAATTAGTATATATACTGGAAATGAAAATATATTCTGTGTATTCTCCACACGGAACAGTTACGGCAAG
>NW_023594180.1:0-15850 GCF_014839805.1 Manduca sexta
TTTATAATAATTTAATTGATCATTCATTCGAAAATTATTTCCTAGATGATCAACACAGAACCCTTATTAATAAAATTGATCGGAAAAAGAATTTATAAAAAATTCGTATTTATTACATAACAAAAATATTTCTGCTCATGCACAAAAAAATTAGACATTTTTAACAAACCGTAATTTTAAGGAGCAGTAATAAAGTGTTTAAAATTTATTTGAAATAAGTTATCAAACATATGTGACATGAATGATACCGCTGTTTTAATTTTTTACTGTCCCATTTAATAGTTTCTGTCAAACCACACCTCTTGGGTATCTATTTTAACTCTAAGAAAGTCAGAAAATAACAGAAGGCGCAATGGCTTTCTCCTAGACGAAATTCCGGTTATTTTTATATTTATTACTATAAAGCGGCTCTACCCCATTCCTTCCGAAATTTCTAACATTTTCTTAATTTAATAATCTAAATGCTAAAACCATTTTTGTGTGAATGTACATTTTCGAAAGCATGGAAACCGCTGTAAATAGCAAATGAAAAATTGGACAAAATTTAGTTCGAAGAAAGTTCTGTAGTTTTTGTAATTTAACAGCTTCTAACGAGTGCTTTTACATACCCAGACCTCATTTAGTACCTTGAATACCAAATTAGGTTTTTGATATTTTTTTTGAACTTTATCTAAATATGTTATTTGGTCGAGTTTGTAGTTGACTGGACCGAGTGTGTCACAGTCAACTACAAAACGCAAGTGTTTATTTAAGCAGGTCTGTGAATTTACCATAGCCGATAGACAAAAGCATTCGAATCGATATCGATGTCAGAAGGGACGCAACACAATTAAATCTCTTTGCTGTCAAAGACAGAGTACACCAAATGTCATAGTGTTACTTCTATGCGCTTGTCATTGTTCTGAGATACTGAGAGCTTTTGCATTGACATTGGCAAAATCAAAGAGAATTATAATATATTGTAAAACGCTCTTTTACAGTAAACATTATATTAGCAAAATAATTACAGAATACAATTTTTTAGACATTTTTTTGACAACGTCCAGCCAGAAAGAATAATAATAGAATAGTCGCCGCGTGACATATCTTCTCTTCTGCCAGCCTGCCCGCGCAGCCGAATACTTCCGGAAACGCCCGATGTCATCGGCTAGGATAGCGGCGCGTAACATCGGCCATCCTGCAAAGTGAATACCAAAGGTATTCACAAAAATAAATTTGAGAAAGCAGAACTGAATCGGATACTTATATTTTAAACATTTTTACCAGTAAATCACTAACTATTTCTGATCGATTAACTCAATATCCAACAACTTATCCATTTTGCAATTAACTTTCACGCTATATGTGTATATAATTTATTTTTCATTAGTACCTAAACCCCGTTTCCTTACTTCATTCCCAGCAACCAAAGACCTTCATTCTATTTATCCAAGTTTACATACAGTTAATGCTGAATACTAGTAGCAATCATAGAATGCTGAGAACCAAACTTAAGTTTAAAATAACACCCAGAACAATTAAACCTTTCAAAGCAAAACCTCCAATTAGTCAGACAGCAGCAAATGAAAAGGAATGAGAAGCACAACTAAAGAACTCCATAGAAGTCGCAAAGGAAGTTAACACACAAGATAATAAAACACACAATAAGGACTTATCAGCACACGATTCATACATATAAATAAGCATACGCAACATATACCAACTCAATCAAATCAATTAATCAAATGGTTTACGAGTAACACAGCATAAAGGCAAGAAGCGTTAGAAAAGTCATAACTGAAATTAATAAAATATTTAAAACTAACATGCGGAAGATTGCCATGCTTCCAGATTATAAACACAGAAAAATGCATTCAAACGACCAGAGGCATTAAGAAAAAAAAGACGGGAAAATACAGACAGCGAAAAGAGATTAGATCCCCAGCATAAAGGATAAAAACGGCATAATAGAAACCACAATATGAAAGTCTCTATCAAAGCTACTTAATGCATCCAAGAATTATACACATGCAGAAATACTACAGAAACAACAGATCCGACCATTAAAGAACCGGTACCGGAGACAATCTCTGAAACATAAAAGTAGTCAAATAAAACTCCAGGTGCAGAGAACATCAGCAATGAACTTCTCATCGAGAACAGGGACATTATTAACACCTACACTCACATAGTTATTGACTGAGGTCTTAAGAATAAATTAATTTCAAGTCAGTGGACAACAATTACTATTATACGACTACACAAGAAGATTGAAAAGAACATTTTTTTATTACTAGCTCTTCTAACCTAATCGATAACATAAGATGTACAGACTCCAAATTAAGAACGGATACATTAGCAACAGAACTGGGTGCACGACTTTCGAGAAGTGAACTCTACATGCAATAAAAGTAAATTAGGAAACAAGTTACATTGTGTTTGAATTAGTAATAACGAATTAGTTGAAGTCACAAATTAGGGACAGAATTTATTATTCCAAGTTTCTTAATCTGAGGTACTTTACCGCTAAAATACAAATTTCTTGAAGCATATTATTGTGGACTGATACATTCGCCACAAAGGCAAGTGATGACTATAATTGATTCGCCGTGTTGGCAAGTTGAAAGTCACTCTGTTATGGAGACGGTTGCCAGAACGAGAATCAGCAAAATTAAGTTTCATTAACAAAACAGAGTTATCAATGTCAACGTTAACCCATTTTTGTAAAATAAAAAATGATATCTGCCATCTCGCGTCTTTATTCAAGAAAACTGATTTTAAATTGAGCAAGTCTAGATTCGTAGCTTTGTAAACTGTGGCAGTGGTTATTCACGTGTGAAAAATGATACAGAAACTGCTTCTGGGCTCTCATACCAATCTCTGAATATGTTCGATGAATGACGGACTCCAGAGAGCATAGCAACATTCAAGATCAAATCGGACGAAACAACTAAAAATACGACAGAGATCTCGGGATCTTCAAAACTTTCGTTTGTTATAACAGAAAACCAATTGAAAGCGCAGTCTACCCCGTAACTATGAGTCGAATAGTCAGTTAAGCCACGCGTGTCAAGACACTTCCTAAATGGGATATTATTTAAAAATATAAGAATCACTAAGAAGACTATTAATCTTAACAGTTTGAATAAATAACTATAGGTCTACAACTTGATGTCAAATATCTATAAAGTCCTCGCTAAAATGGTTCTATATCGCAGGCATAACCAAGACACTGGACCAGATTCAACTAAGAGAACCAGCAGGCTTAACCGTTACCCCAGTGTTTATAAAAAACTGTCACTGGCGATCGAAGCCGATGTGGAGACATGTGATTTACAATTACACTACTCAAGTACAGCGTTAGCTACACGTGTATGTTCCGCTTATATAAACAACCAGCACAGAGAGAACATGGCCAACATGGAATAAAACAACTACAGCAATTTTCATATGCATTACACAATGTTGGCAACTCATCGGAACCAGGATTTGTACATAATTTTCGGTAATGTCAATTTTACATTCCGTAAATTGGGCTCCGTAAATAGTATCGATACTGAAGCACACATCCGTCGCTACTTCTACCGAATATGTTTCAACCTTTTTTTATTATTATAACACTACCTGTAATTTCTCGCCATATAATTACATATATACAAAATGACAATAACTGAACTCTAAACATACTTTTTTTTTTAACTATTTGATTAAAACATCAGCTTCTAATGACCCACTAAAATCAGAAGACATCCATCTCTGAAGTATCATCATGACATGAATTCCTTGTGCATGTCTGCTCGATAAAACCACGGTTAAAATATTTCTACAACTCAACAGGTTAACAGAAAATAACTTATCATAAGCAGTATAATATATGTCAGTCGTAAGGTTTTATCTGATATTTTACTTTTTTTTTGTTCATAATGTTATTACCAACAATAAACCACCACCACCACCATGGTACACTTCAAAATTGCAAGAATACTCAAAGACAAATACAAATGTTTTTGCAATCTCAGAGTCCCATTCCCACTGTGTCTCACAAAATTGAGCGAAGGTTAACCAACCAAGCTTAGTGTTACAGCTAGTACGGCAACACAATCCAGTATACCATTTCAGAGTCACCATATTGTACCCTTATTCATTCGCAGAAATATTGCTCACATATTGTACCTTATTAGTATACTTAGAGAGCATCAATTGTTCAGAGCCATTGCGTAAGTGCTATGTAAAAATACCAAACATTTCAATTAATAAGCCAGTGCTTTTCAATTTATCCAGAGTCCAAGTACAGACAGAATAGTTTTTTTTTATCATGCTCCAAACCAGATCAGTGAGGGTATCTGGAACAGAAGATATGTATGTTATATTATTATATTACATTTCTAAACAACAACGTTTGCTCTGTCTTATTTTCTTTACTCTGTTTTCCTAAATTGCATTTATACATCAACACAGTTGACTGGATTTTGGAACCTCGTATACCACAAATCACATAATATTATACTCCCTGCCGTATATTGTAGCTTAATCTCTTTATGTCAGACTGTAAGCTTTCCATGTAAGATTAATGAATTCACAGATATTATATATAGTTTATAATTAAATATAAACACTAAACCAGAAACAGAACTAGAAAAACAGAAAAGAAATTAAGTAAAACAGAATTAATGAAGCAGATCAGTAAAATAAAGCAGTCAAATCAGACAGAGTATGTTCTGACGTAGTGTTACCAGGTGTCTCGATGTGCGCGGAATATCCCGGTTATCAGAGTTCTGGAGACGCGTCCCGATTTGCGACTGATTGGGACATTAAATGTCCCGAAAATCAATAAATTTATCAAAAGACATTATTATCAAAAAATAAACAACACATCACATCACTAGCCCTGTAGGTATAGTTTTATTTTGTTCTGTTGTTTAGACACGCGACTGTACCGTGATCTATGATTCGATGTTAAAACAGAAATTGCAATGAAAACCAACATTAGCATGACTTGCAGTATTTTTTTTGTGTTTCGACCTTCAACCTGGATCCCGATTTGTTATACCTGTTGCCCGATTTCAAACAAATAGGACCTAGTAACACTAATCAGAATGCTCATGGCTACAGACAGAATATGATCAGAAGGCTCATGGCCACAGACAGAATATGATCAGAATGCTCATGACTACAGACAGAATATGATCAGAATGCTCATGGCCACAGACAGAATATGATCAGAATGCTCATGACTACAGACAGAATATGATCAGAATGCTCATGGTTACAGACAGAATATGACCAGAATGGTCATTGCTACAGACAGAATATGATCAAAATGGTCACGGCTGCAGATAGAATATTATCAAAAGGCTCACGGCCACAGACAGATCAGATTAAATAAAATAAACAGTTACGCACGTTCGCATTGTCAGCCTGAAGTGTTGCGCCACTAATTTGACTTCACATGACTCCAGTCATTCCTGTCTCCAATGATTTAGTTTCTAAGAAAACACCCTCTCCAGTGAGCCAAGCAGCAGGCATAACGAAGTTTTTGTTATGAATGTCGTTAATCGTACTAATGTGCAGACATCAATTCCATATGCATTCCCAAGATATTTACTTCAACAGACGTAGACGTTGCCATGGTAACTAAAAATCTGAGAATCTGGTAATTTTAATTTTGGCATTCAATGATTCATCACAGATTTATTCCGATAGTTCTCTTCACATTCGAATTCAATGTAACTTCAAATTATCATTTGTATAATCCCACTTCTGAATGTAAAACGCTCTTTTTACAGTAAACATTATATTAGCAAAATAATTACAGAATACAATTTTTGACATTCTTTTGACAACGTCCAGCCAGAAAGAATAATAATAGAGTAGTCGCCGCGTGACATATCTTCTCTTCTGCCAGCCTGCCCGCGCAGCCGAATACTTCCGGAAACGCCCGATGTCATCGACTAGGATAGCGGCGCGTAACAATATATGGAAAGGCAAAATCAAAGAGAATTATAATATATATGGAAAGGCAAAATCATCCTCTGCCAACGATGGAGCCATAATCTAAAAATTGAATTAAATTGAATTGACCTCTTACGCCGTCGTCGACATTATCGTAGTGTAATAACTATCAACAAAGTGAATAACTATCAAGTTAACATCCACATCAAACCAGGAACAGAACCTGTACACTTGGTAAGTACCAGCGCGACCAATTAAATTTGGAATGAAAAAAAACATTGAAAAAGAGATAGACCGTCTTCTTTCTGAAGGCATCATACACAAGATAGACCCTAACATTACACCCGTAGAGTGGGCTATACCCACTGTCAATATCGTAAATCCAAACGGTGACATTCGATTTTGACTTAGAGACTATAAAACCACTGTGAATTCCTTTTTAATTAAACGGTTTTATTTAGCTCACCCCGTTTGTTAAACATTTACACCCTGTACCACTCTTTGAACAACTACGACAGAATCTGGCACATGGACAATTGTTTTCAAAAATTGATCTCAAAGATGCCTATTTACAATTCGCAATTGCACCAGAATCTAAACAATATCTAACAATATCGACACATAAGGATTACTTTCAATATAACAGAATGCCTTTTGGAATTTCTACTGCACCATCAATTTTCCAACATTATCTCGACCAACTTCTAACAGAGATACCTAGCGTGGCGGTGTATTTCGATGATATTGCAGTGGCAGGAAAGAACTTGGATGAACATTTATACACTTTAAATCAAATTTTCGAACGCTCACAGACAGCAGGACTTAAGGTAAATCTAAAAAAAAATGCTCCTTCCTGAAAGAAGAAATAGAATTCCTAGGACATACTATTGACAAGAACGGTATACGCCCCACAAATAAAAAAATCGAAGCTATTTCTGAAGCCTCCGAGCCTTGCACTCCGAAAGATTTGAGATCATTCCACATTTAATTTGTCAACTGGGACAAATGTAACAAACTCCTTAGTTAATTCCATAAACTTAGCAGTTTATTATTACGAAGAATTTGTAATGAATTGTCATTAGATACGTTGTCAAATAACTATCGGATTATTAAAATGTAGAAATAATCTTGTTAGTATTATTTAATTACTAGCTTTTGCTCGCGGCTCCGCCCGCGTTGTAAAGTTTTTCAGGCTAAAGTTTCCCATTATAAAAGTAGTAGTTTCCCGGGAGCCTACGTTCTTCCCAGGGTTTCAAACTGTCTCCATACCAAATTTCATCTTAATACGTTGGGTAGTTTTTGAGTTTAAGACGTTCAGGCAGACGGATGCAGTGGGGGACTTTGTTTTATAATATATTTTTATAGAACTTTTTAAGAGGAACAATCCCGTCATACATCATTGTTGCATAACTTTAACCGTTTACGCAGCGCTCGCAACGGAAGCCCACAAAACTAATAAATTGTCTCCGTATTTGCAACATGTTTCATTACTGCTCCGCTCCTATTGGTCATAGCGTGATGATATATAGCCTATAGTACCCCATAAATAAAGGGCTATCCAACACAAAACGATTTTTTCAGTACAAACTGGTAGTTCCTGAGATTAGCCATTACTGCCCCGCTCCTATTGGTCATAGCGTGATGATATATAACTTAGAGCACTCCACAAACAAAGGGCTATCCAACGCAAAAAGATTTTTTCAGTTTGTACCGGTAGTTCCTGAGATCAGCCATTACTGCTCCGCTCTTATTAGGTATAGCGTGATGATATATAGCCTATAGCAATCCACGAACAAAGGGCTATCCAACGCAAAAAGAATTTTTCAGTTTGGACCGGTAGTTCCTGAGATTAGCCATTACTGCTCCGCTTCTATTGGGTATAGCGTGATGATATATAGCCTATAGCACTCCACGAACAAAGGGCTATCCAACGCAAAAAGAATTTTTCAGTTTGAACTGGTAGTGCCTGAGATTAGCGCGTTCAAACAAACAAACAAACAAACTCTTCAGCTTTATATAATAGTATATAGATATTCCACGTAGGGTATTGTATTTAAGAATGGGGAATTGGATATTTCCAATTTGTGCAATGGCGAGGTTGCTATTAACCGTAGAAGCCCCCAGGGAAGAAAATGTGGCGCGTCGAAGCAGAAGGCAAAGAATAAGAGAACATTTGACTACAGTATTATCCTTGATAGTGAATTTTCAAGAAATTATCATTTGACCAAGGGCCCTCGTGGAGGAAATTTGCAAGGATATTGTGCCTTTGCTGCCCGGAAAAATCGGTTCGGTATTGACCCAGTGATTAAGGTAATCTACAAAAAATTAAAAAAACGCGGCGATAGCCTAGTTGGGTGTGGAACGAACTGCCAAGACGAATGTCCGCAGGTTCAAATCCCAAGGGCACACACCTCTGACTTTTCTAAAATCATGTGTGTATTCTTTGTGAATGTATCGTTCGCTTTAACGGTGAAGGAAAACATCGTGAGGAAACCTGCACATCTGAGAAGTTCTCTATAGGAATTTCGAAGGTGTGTGAAGTCTACCAATCCGCACTAGGCCAGCGTGGTGGACTAAGGCCTAATCCCTCTCAGTAGAAGAGGAGGCCCGTGCTCAGCAGTGGGCTAGTATACAATACAGGGCTGATATTATTATTACAAAAAATATGTTTTTATATGTGTTTATTTTTTAAAGTTATATTAATTAAGATAATGCAGTTTTTGAAGGTTTTGACTGCTGTTAACTGCTTTGCCTGCGGCAGCTACCAGGGATCTGTTGTTAACAATACTGATGCACCTATGGCACAACAAACTGTGTCAAGGTGCATAAGAGAAGTTACTGTAGCTTTAAATGAGCCAAATATTGTAGCAAAATATCTAAAATTCCCACAGACCAGTGATGACCGAATTAGGATTAAGTCAAGGTAAGTAATTATTTACTCACTACTATACACTTTACTCAAAAAACTTACGATCAAGTCTCATTACTAGGATACATATTTTATTACTAAGAAGAGTTTATAGGTTAAATCTTTTGCTAATTTTTTTCTATACTAGCGACCTGCCCCGGTTGCAGCACATAATATTATATATCATCAGTGTGTTCCTTCTCATGACGTATAGGGGGGCAAGGCTATCGCCATTTCGGGCACAAAATCCAGATTAGACATGGAATTCGAACTTGAAACCTAGTAGAGTACTGTACTCGCACCAAAATACTACTATGCCGCCGAGGCAGTCCCTGGATTATATTTCATTTATATTATTACATTTTTACAGATTTTACAATAAATATGGATTCCCTGGTTTATGAGGATGCATAGACTGCACACATATTGCTGTTATTAAACCGAAGCACCATGAAGAAAGGTTTTGTAAGAGAAAATCTTACCATTCTTTGAATGTGCAAATAGTTAGTTAATTTCTATTAGTTTTAATTATGATAAAAAATAATTAGAAAGACTTAATTGGTAATACACTATTACAGATATGCAGATTATTCTATTTTAAACGTGGATGCATCGTATGGAGGTCAAACCCTTGATGCTTTTTTTTAACAACTCAGATATAAAAATACACCTGCAAAATGAGTGAGCAAGGAGCAATCGCGTATTCACTTGGTATGTACCTACATAAGGATCCCCCGAACCGAATTTCGGCCACGGTGGCCAATCTCAATGGAGATCAGCGAAGTACGCAGGAGACATTACAGTGCGCACGGGTGCACTGTCTTTTCCTTCACTCTCATAGTCCGATGAGACGGCAATCCGACATGACCGGAGAGAGATCAGGCGCAGAATTAACGGCTTTACGTGCTTTCCGAGGCACGGGGGTATAACACCGCCAACTTTCTGACTCCGGGCTGCGACTAAGTAATTGTTAAGATGAAAAAACAATTATTTTGGCCCGACCCGAAATTCGAACCCAGGACCTCAGCGCTGTAGTCGTATTCGTATCGTGACAATTACAACTACGCCACTTAGACAGTCATAATAAAAAGAAAAATATAACAAGTTTTTTCTTTGTGAATGGTCGACTAACATTAATATCACATGACAAATAATAATATTAATTAAGAAAGTCTATGAAAAAGAGAACACAAAATACATCAAGTTATATGAGCGGTCCGTCCTGTGGAATAGGGGCGTCTGGAGAATTCCACCACGGTATCCCCTGCCTGTCGTAAGAGACGACTAATAGGGGCCACGTAGGCTGGGCGGTAGTAATAAGGGACTTTCTCCGCGTAACCAAAAAAAAAAAAAGCTATATGAGCAGTAGTTCGCGCATCGGCGGGACCCGCTCGGCGTTTTCGAAAATACGGGCGCGTTATAAAATTGTTTTTTTAAATACATTGTAATAATTTCTATTTCAGGAGACTCTGGATACCCATTGAGGAATTATTTAATAACTCCGTTTGTTGATGTGGCAAATGAATTGCCTGAAGGCCTTTTTAGCTTAGCACAAAAACGAACCAGGGCCTCCATCGAACGCACCTTTGGTATTTTAAAGGGACGGTTTAGATGCATCCTTTCAGCTCGGGAAATGCACCATTGTCCTGATACAGCAGGCAAAATTACTATTGCCTGCTATGTCCCTCACAATGTGTGCGTTAGAGATGGAATTGAATATCGGACCAGCAACGACAGCCACTACCTTTAGCTGCAGCCCAGGATACTAATAATATAGTAGCGCTAAGAAGAGGGCAAGCTATGAGAAATAGTATCGTTATTCAACTTGCACAAAATTAAATGTAACTTCATACTAATCTTAATGTATTATGATCATCTATCTAATTGCCAATTTTTACACCTTAAATTATTTTTTGTTTGCAAGTATATACGACGAGACGCGTAAACCTCCCAATATCCTTGCTTTTCTTTAACAAGTCCTTGGTCAAACAATAATTCCTTGAGAATTTACTATCGGGATCATACTCAAATACCCAGTTTATTATTTTATTTATTTATCTTTGTATTTGAAAGATATTACTTCTATTAGCATTTCAAAATGTTAGATAAGTGGTGTTTTGCTGTTGATGTACCTTATCAAAGTGTCATTTAATGAAAAATATACAAATAAAATAACAATAAAATGATGTTGTTATTAATATTTTTACATTACACTAAAACTAAAGAAAAACGATAACGGCGATAGCCTAGTTGTATGGAACGGACTGCCGAGACGAATGTCCACAGGTTAAAAATCCCAAACACAGAACTGACTTTTCTGTAAAAATTATGTATGTATTCTTAGTGAATTATCGCTTGCTTTAACGGTGAAGGAAAACATCGTGAGGAAACCTGCATACCTAAGACGTTCTCTACAAGAATCTTGAGGGTGTGTGAAGTCTACCAATCCGCACTGTACCAGCGTGGTGGACTAAGGCCTAGTCCCCTCTCAGTAGTAGAAGACGCCCGTGCCCAGCAGTGGGACGGTATATAATACAGGGCTGATGATGATGAAATAAAAACAATTAATACTTATTTTCTAGCATTAATCTGGAACAAACATAGACATAGAAATGGCTTCTTTAAACCTATACTAATTATCATATTATTAAATTAAACACACCAAAGCTTTAGTTCCCTAAGTTAACAATAAAATAAAGTTATATTTTTCGTATACTAACTAAAACGAAAAACAATTATATTATTGACTAACATTGATTTAATAAGATTGTTCGGAATAAAAAAAAGTTCAAACCCAACTTACTTGTTGGGTTGGTTTTTTGATAAATTTACTAATTCTAGTATTGCTTTTTCTATTCCCCACAACCTTAAATCAATGTTAGTCAGTCAGTGGTTTTCTCTTCTTCCACTTGTAACAATCGTTTAGTGATACTACTACTTTGCGTTGGCCGCATTCTGGTTAGGAGCCGGGGAGGAACTAAACAAAGAAATCATAACTTTATAAATCTTTTTTATTATAAATACATTCTCATACATTTGTATTATCATCAAAATTTTTGTTCTAAGCGACTTAGGTGTATATAAAAATTGCTACAAATGTAATTTTCTGCTCGTGGATTCAAACCTAGAAACACACTGTCCGAGTAAGTACTAGGCCTATAGTGTGAGCTAAATATATCGACAGCTAAATAATTATAACATACCTAAAAATAGATACTCACGAGTAATATGGGATGGTGCAGCAGGTATTGCCTGAGTTTTTTGATCCCCAGGATCAGTATTGTCCAGAGTGTTTGGTGGTGGTTGTGACGGTGCACTCTCTTCCACTTCATATTTATTTACCTCTTCAATTAAATTGTGTTAACCAAATAATTATCTATTACTAATAATAATATATAGAAAAATTTAATATTTTAACTTTTCTTATTATTTTAACATGGCACTAAGCTCTAGGTAAGTTAGAACACTACCTCAAAAACATTTTAACAACCAACTAAATACATTCTAATATTGTTTTTATAAACATTTAACCGTGACCTGTAGCTTAACATGATTATAAAAATGCTTACAATTATGGGAAAGGCTGGCACACGACCTGTGGTTTGTGGTCCACCAAATCCCTCACCAATTATTTCGAGGACCCGTATTTCCCACTGAGCAAGGGAAGCAGAAGAAGGTCCACGTCGAGTCCCTGTGTGGTCTCTGCGCACAGCTGCTGCATTTTTTTTCTCTAAGTATTTCCTGTCAGTCCACACCTAAAATGATATTATATTATTTGTGTAAGTAGGTATGTATATGCCGTATCGTGGAATTAAAAGCTTAGCATATAACAAACAGGATAGTCATTACCTTTTGCCATTGTTGCACAGTTTTTATGCTACCACCCAGAGAATTGAGCAACTGCGAAATCTTCCACAATCGCTTTGCTCGAGCCCTGCCGTCACTCGTCCTGAGCATGCCCCTGGCTAATTCTTTGTTGTCGTGCAAGAAATTTAATAAAACGTTTAGCTGGTCCGCACTGCAAGCTTCAGACATACTTAATCTAAAAAAATAAAATACTTAAAACATAATTTTATACTCGAAACTACTATAATTTGTAAAAATACTTACTATTATTTCCCGCTGTAAAACACAAATGTATCAAAATTCCTCTGAAGGTTTTCTTTACTAAATTATGGCTGTCACCAATTATTTATCGGTGATTTTTCCAATATCAAGAAATAATAGCAGACAAAACAATAAATGAGAAGTTTTAAACTTTCGCGCTGAATATCTGACAACTACCAATTTATGACACTTATGTCTTGTCATAACGACTCCATAGAGAATACTTGTTTATTTTATGAATTCAGCACTTATCATTCACTCCGAACAACGAAATAAAAACATAAACTTAGTCTTTGGTTACGATAATAAATCCGAACATTTGTTAGACTAGGGTGTTTGCAATACTTTCGGAGCAGTATCGTATCGTCTCCGATATATCGTTGTCGATTCTCTAGATTTATATATTTTATGCAACAGAGCTTTACCCGCGGCACTGACCGCGTCAAAAAAATTTCAGGGATAAAAAATATCCCGTAGTTCTCAGGAGTAATGTAGCTTTTATTCCTTTATTTATTTAATTTACTGAATGTATTAAAAAAAAGTAATACCTGTAATAACCTAGAGTGACGTATTGTTCTAAAAAGTAGAAATATGATATATATAGCCTCGTCAGAACTATAAAAAACCTCGCTATTTTGTAGTAAAATATATAACTAATATCTTGTACCGACAACGTCAACTTAAAACGAAAAATCAAAAGTGACACCCAATCAGCTGTGACTGATTAGTTTAGTTAGGCTATTAACAATATGAATTCGAGCGTTGACTTAATAAACTATGAATAGATAAATTGAAACTATTAAAAGATTGCAAACCATATTTAGGTTATATCTTAAGAACTACCTTGCCAGTACTGATACCATGGGAAATTGAGCTTTCGTTTTTTTCCCCCTCTTAAGCGGGTAGGGACTTCCCTAGAGCGGTAGAACAGTAAATAGTACATCACTCATATCATTACACCCTCCTTACTTACTTAAGTGGGACTTCACTACCCAGGAAGCGGCGCAAAAGTAAATAGTACACGGCTCATATCATTACACAGATATTTTAGAGTTATAAATACTGGAAGTGTAGTTATTTTTGTACCTAATTACTAATTACCTTTAGGAACATAGCACCATATTTTTGACCATATTCACGTTGACTCTTGGTGATTAAAAGGTAGAGGCAGCTTCTTCTGCAGACACGTTGCACGCAACATACAGAACCTTTAGTATTTTGAAAATAAATGCACACGAAACAAAATGAAAAACTAATTGCATTTTTTTATTATGCGCTGTATTTTATACCTTTGAAATGATTTTGGAAATATCAACACTAGATATTTTAATGATATTTACGTTTAATGATTTAAAATTAAGTGTTTAATTTTGTTTACACCACCTCACCATGCGACGCGAAGCGAACCACTGAGGATTGTAGCCAGCGGTCTCTCCAAACACAATATAACCGGTACTATCCCGGTTGGTACCTACATGCAGCTACACAATTCTACAAAGCTCTATAGTGGGCATAAGGGACAACTTAGCCCTTTAAGATAAATTGCTAATGTATGCATCTGATAGAGATAAATAAAACCTATTTAGTGTCCAATAATCTTAAGCAATATATATATAAATATTAACAACTCTTTAAGTGATATAATAACTCTTAATGAACTGTAAAGATTTTTAAATACACGTTTGAATAAAAAACTTATATTAATACCTTGTTTTTGGAATTAGGAACATGTAATTTGGCGATTTTGGTAATACGGCCATGTGATTGAAAAATTTAAAAAGATCTTATGTATTCGTTTTGATTTTTGTATATTCTACTACAGGCCATTTTGCTTCTTTAAAAATTAGTTTTGCGTGTGGATAACTAAGCGCTTGTAATTAAATATAAATCTTAGCTTAGTACATAATTATAGCTTAGTATTTGATGGACAATTAATGATAGTAAAATAATAAACACGACAAATAATTTATGTCAAAACATGTCAAAATGTGTCGCCATAGCGACAGGCGACGGGTAACATCGCTTGTTGTCATAATTACGATTTAACTAATATATTTTATTGAAGGAAACAGTGAAATTAAAAATAATTTTAGGTTAATCAACTTATTTTCTGTCTGTTCATTCCTAAAGCGTATGTAGAGTATATTTTTATTATTTTCAGCCGTAAATGCACATTGAATTGTTATTACGTTGTGAACTTAATTATTATGTGAGTAAACACACTATACAATACAAGTTCTACTCTATTACTAACTTATAGTTGAATAGCTTTGACCTTCACTAAAGTTTCAGTCTCATGTTGTCGTCGACTTAGAACTTGAACTTAGGTCTTAGACATAAGAATTGCCAAAGGCCTATTTCCATTCCCCATATGTCTATTTAAAATTTTAGACACTCACAATTCTGCAATAAATGCTTATTTATTAATTGTAAAACCAACTATCTGTAAACCAACGACCTTTGTGATTTGAATTACTTCGGATACATTTTATACGAAGTTATTCGTAAAATTTATAAATAAAAAACAAAATTTGTCAAAAAGTGAGGTGGCCCCACCGAGACTTGAACTCGGTTCTCTCAATAACCATAGGCTGTTAAGTGTGCTATCCCAACTACACCATGGGACCACCCAAGTGCATGGTCGAAATAATTTATCCCTTGCGTCCGAAAACCATTTTCGTGCACGGAAAACGAGCTTAAAGCTTGTGACTTAAATGCGGTAATCCCATCACGTGATATTTTCGTTACTATTATTTGTTAATGAGAACAGTCAAGGAAGGGTTGATTTATATGCTGAGTAGGTACGTATGTATAATATGAAAGTTAAATCAATAAAATAACTTGTACTTACTTCACAGTACTGCGATGAGTCGGTATACAATAATAGAAACGATAGGTTCGATT
>NW_023594181.1:0-15825 GCF_014839805.1 Manduca sexta
TAAGACCCTTTCTTTTAATTTTATCCGTGGTGCTTATCTAGTTGTAATCGTCCCAATCCTTGAGGTTAAAACGCCTCCTTAGTTCATTATTTTGTCTTCCGTTTTGCTATGGAGGGAAGTGGACAATTAATATTTTCCTTCTATTTGATTAATTTCGTTGTGATAATAACAAATTAGTTTTCCTCGAGACTCGCCGAGCTTCACCGCTCGGTGACATAGAATGCGTGCCACTGCTGATCCTGGCTTACAGGAGTTGTAGTGGTGGGTGTGAGGGCGGGGAAGGTAATCGGTTCAGATAGTTGCATTCGTTTTTGTTGAACATCTTAAGGCATGACGTATGTGAATGTTTATGAGTGAAAGAGCATTTACATCACCGCCTACCCTCAAGATGATAGGCGTATTCTGTGATCACTGCTTTTAAGATCTAGCATTGCACTACCTGGAGAGATATAGTAAAACATTTTCTTTTAAATATTACTATATTACCTTTGTTAAAAATATAAAATGATCCTCTGATCTCCTATACTAAATAAACTTTCATGTGCCTGGTAAATTCCTCCAATTCAATCATATGTGTATTACATGCATCATCTAATTATAGAAAATAGTTATATAAATCTTTACAGTATTTTAGGAACTATTGTGGCTGACAAGGCTATTCACACAGGGAAGCCGCGAGCAATACCTAGTAAATGAAGAAACACCAGTCAACCCAGAGTATAATCCAAAGTCCACACAGCAGATAAACTGTACCCATATTAAAATAAAAACATAGCAAAAGTATCAAAATTTATTTAAATACATAACACATACATCCCACTATACCTTACATTAAAAATCGAAGAGCGTCTGGTCCAGCTCGCCGCGAGCACGGAGGCGAACAGGAGCAACACACTGGCGCTGTCGACGCGAGAGCCGCTTTCCATTTGCAACGTCTAGAAAATTCAGTTTACAATTAATTCATCCTTCTGATGGTAGGATCGCTGTCCGAGCGGATACAAGCATGTCCGCCCTGATAACGACCATCATACATAAAACCCGCCATAGTCCACATAAATGTGTGGCATTTTGGAATTGGCCTTTGAACATCCGGTAAAAACAGGCCGGCATAATTGTTCAAATGGCGTAATTATCTCTAGTCTATTGACCCTCTATCTTCACCGCTTACCATCAGTTGTACTGTAATCACTTTGCCGTGTCCGTATATGTTTAAACTCAAACAAAATACCAACAGTGCTTGTAATCCAACGGACGTATCTTGCCACTTTGACGCTGACGCCGGGGTACTGCGGCCTTGCGCAGCCATGACCCCACGAGGTGATGCCGACCAATATTGTCCGGAACATTAACGGGCCTCCACTGTCGCCCTGACATGCGTCTTTACCTGTAATTCATAAGAATTTTATTGCACTACATGATAGGGTAAAAGAAGTTAGATTTGTAAGATTAAAATTACGTCTCAATAGCGTTGTCCAAAGAGGCTATAATATAATTATAATATCAACCCTGTATTATATAAGATATCCAAGTATATTTACAAGTTCAAACACGACAAAATTAATATTGCCGTTTGATACCTAGACACAGTTATTGCACCGACCGCATTAATAATACGATTGTAATAGTAAATGTCATAGTTTCCTGTTACAGTTATTGCTTTACTAGTAGTAGTTTCAGATTATTTCCTTTACATGTGCTGTGATTTTAGGTAAACGGAAGTACCTAAGATTTTGATTTCCTTCTGAAATCCCAAAATATAAACGGCTTTTGCTTCTATTCAAATCTTTTGCTCACTTTGACTTACAAGTTTGATTTTATCGCAACAGAATCAGACCGTCGACTTGAGTATCTGGTATAAACTATATCTTGATAGTCACACAGACACATAGTATACAGACGGATAATAACAAATGATCCTATAGGGGTTCCTTTTGATATGTCACCGTAATGATAAGCTCGTAGCAAACCCTCAAAAGCGGTAGATTACGGCTGTAATATCTTACCTCCAACGTCCAGTATGCCCGCACACAGCATGTTGTTCGTGACCGGGAAAGGCCTCCCCTCAATTTGCTCCAACATTGCGTACCGCTCTCTGCAAATCTCGCGGTCTATTTTGAAGACAGACACTGCGTTCAGAACCGGTGATACACCTTGTTCAGTCTCCTGCAATGTTTGGTTAAACGCAAGGTCATATCCAATGCTCTATTGTTACACGTACTACTTGGCCTGAAAACCAGGTATTGGGTTAAGTTTGCAAGTGTGTGTTAGCCGCGTTTACCATAGCGATGTCTTATAAGGTTTGTTTGACAGGAAAAACTTAATTTGGTATTAATATAAGGTTATAGCACCTCGCTTTAAACGCGAAGTAAAACACAATGTGCACATCAATATAGTTAAGAATTATGAAGTTGTGTGAAGTCTGCGATAGGCCTCCGCGGTGAGCTGAGGCATAAATCCTCAACTGTGAAGCCCATGTCTGATAAGTAGGTTCGCCCCCTATCGCATTATGGTCGGAATACAAATAACGAAAAAGTGGGTGTACTATATGTGGCGTTATAGGTGGATAAAATGCATGTGCGTGCGTTCATGTATGTGTGTGTGGTCAGTCATCATCATCATCATTTCCGCCGGGAATCGTTTACTGCTGGACATAGGCCTCCCCTCATGAGCGCCACAGGGACCAGTTCTGGGCCGCCCTCATCCATTGGACTCCGGCGACCCTCACCAGGTCATTGGTACAGCTCGTGGGGGCCTGTCTATGCTACGTCTCCCGGTTCGTGGTCGCCACTCCAAAACTATTCCACCCCAACGGCCATCAGTTCTACGAGCTTTGGGCCCTGCCCACTGCCACCTGAGTTTCGCAACTCAATGTGGTGGTCAGTAGTTTCCCATAATACAAGGCTGTTATTACTAAAGAGACTTACGCTTGTGGCTCCCCAGCCGACGTGGACGAGAGAGGCGTTGGCCGGCACCGTGTTGTCTTGTGTGGTGAGAAATATTGTTCCCACACTGTCACTGAGATTCACGCGGTTCTTCAACTGCATTATCGCGATGTCATTGTCGCGGGTATCTTGTTGTAGTCCTCGTGCACCACTATAGCTAACACGGAGTGCACCGTCCCACCTGAAGGACGAATGCCAACTAAATCAACAATAGTATGAAACGGACTTGTTATCACAGCAATGCTCCGTCCTTAGATGAAGAACGTCTATGAATCAGGGGGTTAGTCTCTACAGTCACTTTATAGTAATATTTACCGGTATTAGCGTACGAACTGCCGACACGGACGGAGAACCGTCTGGGGACGACTTGGTTGCCCCGTCTGAAACAAAGCATATGATATATTTGTATTGTCTGTATATTTGTTGTCAGATTACCTAATGTTATTCTGTGTGCAAGTTTTAAGTAACCAAACGTAAAAGTCTCTGGAATAAAACGTAGTCTTAGATTAAATAATTTTAAACAGGCATATTATTATGTATAATTAGCCACCACTGTTTACCGACAGAACTCCTTTACCATTGAGCTAGCAGATCGTTTAACGCAACTTGGCGTCGGATGTGGACATCGATCTGTACACCACTAGCGCCACAAAACTAAAAAAAAAATTGTGGGACCGTTTCTTCATATACTTTTTTGTCTCTTTCCATTACTTACTCTTAGTTTCTTCTAATTTTATAGCATGTACATTTTATTATTTTAATCTTATTTATCTATACATGGAAACTTGTAATTGGCCTTCTATTATATTTTTTTTTCTTATGTAGTTACAGGTATGTACGTTAGCTGAAAGTTTCCTAAACGAATAAAAAAAAACTGTGTGTTAAATTTCATGTGAATACTAAATCAATTTGAAATGCATGCAGATGATTTAGCGAATATTCAATCATAATCGTATTATGAATTTGCATATTTTAGCTTCTTTTGGCCAAAATCATGTGTGCGTATTTTCACTATATGACGATATCGTATTATTGCGTTTCATTATGACCACAAAAAATAAGTGAAATACAAATTAATGTGACACGTTAAGCAGCAGTTTTACTCGCGGCGTCCTCACGTGAAAAGTTCTTCCGGAATAAAAATCCCGCTGTATATTTTTCCCGGGATAAATGTAGCCTATAGTACTGAGGAGGATTGCAGCTTCCATTAGTCAAAATTAAAATCGGTTTAGGATTTCCCGAGATAAGCGCATTTAAAGAAATAAGGGCTCGTTCAAGTTTTAGGTAACGCAATTTTGCCGCCACCCCCCCCCCCCCTCCCCATGTAACGCGCCGTAACATTTTCCTTTACGCCCTCGTCCCCCCCTCCAAAAGTTATGGAACTCGAAAGTTATTTTTTTTCTAATATTCACAAATATTTTACGCAAAATACCGGAAAGACTTTAACATTCCTTTGTTATTGTTTTAAAATAAAAAACCAATGTTACGTAGCGCTTTGTACGAAACCCACCTCTCGCCCATGCAACGCACCGTAACGTTTTACAAGACCAGCCCCCCCCCACCCCCTAAATTGCGTTACGTAATACTTGAACGGCCCCTAAACCCTTCAGCTTCATTCATTAGTATATATATATTGCAGGATCTATTTATGTTAGTCTCCGGACTCATCATCTGCGCGCGCAAAGTAATCCCATTTAGCTCCGTATTATAAAGAAATTGAAACAAAAATAAAGCGGAGACTCACTCGTCGAATACACAGTGCGCGGCGGTCAACACATGCCGCGTTGTCACCAACGAGCCGCCGCACAACAGCTGAGAGTTGTACAGCACCTGACAAGCAATAAATTCGCACTTCAAATTACATCAGACTGCCTCGGTGGCGTGGTTGTATGCGAGCGTGCTACGTTATCGCTTTGGTTTCCTATGTTTGATTTCCAAGTCGGGCAATGTGAAATGAGATTTTTCTGCTCGGTATCAGCTCCGATCTCGAATTTGCGCCTGTATGGGGTTTATTTTTTATTATCGGATCCCGCAGTTAACACAGAGGGAAACCTGCGGACGGGGTACTGGAATGGCTTTGCGACTGCAGGGCCCTGGAGGATAGTTGGGAAGGGTCATGCGGGGGACGAGAAAATAAACCTTCTTAGGATGCGTGGACTATTTGATTAACCTGATATACGTGATAAAATCAGGTGCATTCACTGGAGGTATTATTTTTGAGGGTACCGTATCTCAAAAGGAACATTTTGTTGTCCGTCTGTCTGTCTGTAAAGACATTTTTTTCTGGAAAGTGTGGAAGTATCAAGTTCTTTATATGGAACACTCGGGTCTCTGGTATCTTTCACTTATTAAAAATCAAACTTATAGATCAAGTCGATCAAAAGATATGACCGTTTACAGTACAACTAAAGTACCAGTAAAGTAGTAGTAAGGGAATAAATCTGAATAACTTAAATATGTACTTATATACTTACACCTAACATGTAAGTGTGTGTGTCTCAGTGCGCGAGTACAATTCAAATAAGTCCTTTTTTTTAAACACGTGGCTCCGTATACCTGCCATGTTATATAAAAGAATATAATATAAAAAAAAAGTATACGACGAATAGATAAACCTTTCTTCTTTGGAGTCGGTTTGAAAGGGTACCTTTTCGTCCAAGGACTATAATTGGCTGAATATGGAAAAAAACAATTATATTACAAGAGACTAATAGTAACTTACTTGGACGATAAAGGGATATTGCTCTATGGGGACCGGTGAGCCGCCGACGATCCTGGAGTCCGTGGTGGAGTTTGTGGGCAGCGATACTGTTTTCACCTGCAACTGCTCCGCCAGCGCTGCTCCTGATAATTTTATGGTTTTTAATATATCAGTGAGTGAGCATGGTGAACCCCGTGGCTTCTTCCCTGCTTTAAACTGGAGGGAGGCGTGGGCATTTCTATTTTAGGTAGCAGGGTTGCGTGGCGAAAATATTATGGGAATTACCATTGTTATACATTTCTATTCTAGGGTTGGTTGATTTGTCAAATGAAGATCAAACCTGAGAGACTTATACCTACTGGGATACCGGCTGTGGATTGTGATATTTGGAGAAAAAAATCTGTACTAATTAGTAGGTGCCGTACCGAATTTATCAAGGCCGCGAACTATCGGCGGTGGTCCAGGGGTGGCCTAGTTTCAACCGGGGACTTTTTTTACTCATGCAAAATAGGCTCCTGGACGCAGAACATGCGCTTTGGCACATACTGAACGGCCTATAATTAAGGCTCTCCCTCGAGAAATCGTTTCGTACATTTACAATGCACGAATTACAGGCGGAATATACAGATTTACGAACCATTTCTTTAAAAAATCTATTTTAGGTCTCTGAAATTTTAAACATCTATTTTGCAGGTCGAAAGTATAATTCGGCACTAGGTAAGTTGTATTCATGTGGATTCTGGATGCTGACGTAATGTCTAGTTCAGATTTGAAATTGTAGGCTGTAGCTGTTGATGTAATGTTTTGCTAATATAAAGTTCTGTATATTGTTGTTATTTGGATAAAGATGGCGCTCACAAATTATTAGTCAAGCGACTTAGTTCTAAAGTCATCCAGTAGGGTTTTAACTATTGAGTCTATTTAGTCTAATTGCTAATATTTTGTGAATTTACGTATTAAGCTACATTTAAAGCACTTGTCTAAAAGTGAAAGTAGATGCGATGGAATTATATTATTAACCTGAGCATTAACTGAATAGTAATTGAAAATCTTTTAATCGATATTAAGAATCGAATCTAGTCATAAATTTTCACAGGGACGGCCCCGCGAAACAACATTCTTATTTGATAAAACAAATTTTGATAACATTAGCATCATTTCACAAATATGTTTCCTTTTACTGGGGCGTCCCTTTATGAATTTAAGACACTTTATCAATCAAAAGGTTTTTAAATCTTGTACTTAATTCTTTTAATACGTTGATAATTAAATAATTCCGGTGAGTCAACTTATATTCGGAAAACAAGTCTCGTAGGTTATTATAATATCTACACAGAGGCATTACAGCACTTTCTAATTAAAATTTCGATAAAAATAGTACTACATCATACCGCTGCTCGGCTCACATATTCTAAGGTATTAGACACGAATAAATTGCGAATATAAATTGTTTGTCGCCACTGGAACCGCCTACCTTATTCGAGCACCCGAGCAGAAAGATTTTCGCGCCAATCATGCCAATCTTTTTGAGAGGTGTATGTCATTTGTCTTTAGGACACTGTTAAAAAGTTTACATGTTAAATTTCACGCATTTTGCCGTTCCCTTTAAAGCCAGTGGGCAATAAGAATCACAATATTATATTTTCTGCACAGAGGAAACAGCACTTTCAAATTAAAATATCTATATAAATAGTACTACATCATACCGCTGCTCTTTTTCACGTAGTTTAAGGTATTAGACACGAATATCTTGTGCTATAGAAGTTTTATGGACACCGCCACGTTTCCTCTACCTATCCTAAGTGGCGGGTAAATGGTGACGCCAATCATGCTCGAAATATGTTAAGAGCATGTCAATTCACTAGTAAAAAATGTAGGTGATTCGTGTATGGACAGCGGCAAGAAAAAAAAAAAGAAGAAAGATTGAAAATATTTCATAATGCCACCATTAATACTCCCGACATTTCATGTAAAGTCCAGACTCCCGATAGACAACAAAACCTCTCGACATTACGCCTCGTCATGTTCTACCACATTTGAAAACATACACGCCGCGCCCAGGCAACTCCTAGCCCGCCTTCGGCATCGCCCCATCTGATGAGGTGGCCAACTGCGAGGTTTCTATTCGGTACGTTGGCGCAGAAAACGCATAATTAAAGTACCTTAGGTTTTTCTTATTATCCAAGAG
The DNA here is from genome assembly GCF_014839805.1 of Manduca sexta. Taxonomy (NCBI): domain Eukaryota; kingdom Metazoa; phylum Arthropoda; class Insecta; order Lepidoptera; family Sphingidae; genus Manduca; species Manduca sexta. The sequence goes on from NW_023594181.1 coordinate 7,832, forward strand.
AGATAATTATTCGTTATCGATGATTCAAACACTTGACTAATAAACCGTTTACAGCTAAACGCGGAAAATTGCCGCATATACTTTTATCGTAAAAAATGTTTAAAAATAATTTAGGAAAAATTTTAATCTACAGTAAGAAACAGTTAAACTTTTGGTTGACTATAGAGGGTAACTCCAACAAAGACAAAATGTGAAGTAAGGGCCAAAGCTCGTAAAAACATATTTCAAAATATACTCTGACTGAAAATACCAAACTGTTTTAATATACAGATATGCACATATTTTTTTGGAGTCAGTGCTTAGTGAAAAAGAAAATTTGTTTTTTATTTATTTGTTTATTACTTAGCTTAGCTGGCAATTGCCTTTTGTTTGTAGGCGATTAAAAATTACACAATGATTTAATTTCCTAATAAGTCGTAATTGCTGAGTCCCATTTTTTTTTATTGTTAATAAACATAAAAATTCTTACCGCACGCGGCATAAATGAACAACACACACCACAACATGCTTCGTCTTTTCGGACAGTACTGCTTGCGTTTTGTTCGATCGCTTGATAAAAACGATGTTATCAATCGAAGTGTTGATAATTATCGTGAGAACAATAATAATACTTCCCTTTATTATTAATTTATAATCGTTATCTACGTCTGTGAGAGTTATGCAGTATTTTGTTTTGAAGCTCTTAGTCAAGTAGCTGATTGGGGCGGGGCGATTTATACCGTATAAAAAACTATTCTGATTGGTCCATTTCGCGTAGAATTGAAAAGAGAGGGATCGTGTATTGAAAAGGCGCGGCGGTTATACAGCGTTTATAGGTACTTAAGGCTTTTAGCACAATTTATTGCAATAAGGTACACCAACAGTAGTACGTATTATAATATTCAATGCAATAAAACAAGGTAGACCGATATTTGTCCTTCTAATAAGTATATTTAGAGATCATTGCTGCCTCCGTCCTTTTTAAAATGCAGTGACTATCTCGATGGCCTGTTAACTGCCGTGAGATGAGTGGTTCGATCTCTGTCATAATTTGTTTAATGCTTAGTATCAACCCAGTCTGTCATCTGAATATCTCTTCGGGAATAAAAGGCGAGTGGGTAAGTAAAATTACTATTAACATTTAAGCTCGGAGGCGATTATACATTTATCTTGTTGCCGGTTTTACGTCCGAGCGTTGCACCGTCTGGAAATGTTACACATAAGACGATCGCTTGGTCTGGTCCCTTGGACTAGAGCGCACTGTCCTACATCGTCATATCATCGTGCTTAGGCAATCATCATCACCAGTGCTAAGTAGGGGCCAGTTCTTGATTGCGAGCTCAGATCTCAGTAGTCTGAAGCCGTCGAGTATCAAAGGCTCGCGGCATCGATTGCAATATGAGGCTTAACTAAACCGTTTTTTTACTTTATAGAATGAGGAATAATAATAAAAACAACTTTTGTGCCATATATTTATTTTTCAATAAAACAAAACGCATTATTGCAGCCATCACAGCGTCTAACCAACCAACGTCCATAATATCCGCTAGGTTAGTACATTATTACTAAAATAGACAACTATTTTATATTTAAAGACGCATACGTCACCCGTCAGACCTTAATCGATTGATAAAGGATATAAAAAGAAAACATTTACTTCGTTGGAATTCGCAAGTCAACAAAGAGTAGAACATCTCAACGTATTTTGAAAGTAATTCTTTATAAGTATTTGGTTTGGATTTCCATTAAAACAGTTTACCTTTTGTTTATTGTTTTTTGAATATTATAACAAAAAAACATGTTTGACTAATTTATTGTTACAGTAGTTGCAAATTACAATTCACAATTATCGTTGCTTTAGGCATTGCACTGAAAATTTGCAATTTGCGCTACCAATCCATACAAAGTTTAGTGATTTAGATTTTAATGTAGATTCAAAATGTTCTAGTACTTATAACTGCAATTATGCGGCGAAAAACTTAAAATTACTTCGAATGTATGTTCATCCATCGATTAAATCTTGTCAGGCATCCGTTAAATACAATGCTGATGAAATACAATAAATTATATAAAAAATACACTAGGAATGTATACGTGCAGTAAATATAAATTTCATATATCCTCTTCGAAAATGTAAAAGATAAATTTAAAAATATAGTTTTTAGACGAGAAATAGTTATAGTAAAGATCTAATAGTTTGGTCGATGGAAACAAAGTTACGATACTCAATAGAGGGCGCTAGTGACATGTGTTTGGCTTGATCTCCGCATAGCCACAGATTAAAAAAATATGAGCATGCATTGAGCTAAGTTTTGAAATTCGTTAATTCACAAATATTTATGATATAAACTCGACAATTTGATATGTCTACAATTCTATAGAATTGATTAGTTTAAAATGCCATGACTCCTAAGTTTCTATAAGCAATGATTTTGGATAAATACTATACATTTAATACTCTCAATAATAAATTTTGAGCCAATTTTAATAACGTGATTTCTACCTTTTGATGGCGCATGAGTGGTAATAAGTAGTTAATATATACAAAGATATAATTTTAAGTACATACAAATGCCAATAACAAAATATTATACAAGAACATTTGGTAACAAGTTTCATAGCTTACTTACACTAACAGATCAATAGTTAGATTATAAATAAAGATCTTTATTCGAGAGAATTTAAAGGATGTTTAACGGAGACTAATTTAATGGGAAATTTCTTCATTACACTTTAAATTCGTAAATCAAATGATTTGGATGATCCTTTCTTTGTTCAAACATGATTGAGTTTGATTAAGGCATGATAAAAACTTGATAACATGAAAAATTGGGTTTCAGAACAAAAATATAAACAATTAAATGAATAAAGAATAAGTTTTTAAATAAAACCTAAGGATTTGTACTATCAACAATTTCGAAATGAAGTAACTATTGGACATAATAAGATTTAACATCTCATGTCACAGGATGGCGAGCGCAGTGGAATACCAAACTATACTTTGTAATTCATAATGTTGGTGTTACTGCTGTTTATGGTCGTATCGCTTCCCATCAGGCGAACGGTAAGCTCGTCTCGTCATTCTAAGCAATAAAAATAAATCTGAGATATAGAATGAATTATCAAGAATTTCAAAACAATGTTTGGTGTAACTTAGAATATTTGAAAAAGTGATTTGGCCGAGGTATTCAGCAGTTTTGTTATTCGGGTATAGTAAACAGAACCCCATGCACTTGATGGTTAGTAATGGGCTCCATATACGGACTAATGAGAATGACTCACCAGTCGACAATGCCCGCCAGTTTGAAGCCGAATAAAAAAGTACCTTGTTATCAACCCTATCAATTTCTGTGAATAATGTATTATGACATACTGCATTTATTCTTTGTTCATTGTCTTAGGTTTTAAATTTCATATTTACAGAATAGATGATAGAATTTGTACATTTTAGACAATTATGAGAAGTAATTTCTACATTTTCTAAAACAAAAAATTATCAACTTTGAATTGCAAAATACATCATTCTGATGTGGTAAATGTTTCGTCCCTGAAGGGGTAGGCAAAAGTGCAACTTATGCATCCATTTTCCACTGTGTGTATCCCGTCCGATGAAAATGAAGCGAGCTATTGCCATATCGGGTCTAATCTCCAGACTACGAGTTGATATTAAGTAGAAAAACCCACTATCATCTTCCCCGACTCAGGATTCAAATCTGAGACCTTAGAGAAGGAATCGTATCGCGCACGCAATGAAACTAATCTACTGAGGCATTGTTATAGTTAATACCAAAATATTTCAAAATTGTTGACAGTAAAAAACAATAATAACTTTATTAAAATCATACAATATTTGTACGGTCATCAAATTAGTTCAACTGCGATATGACTTGATTTTTCGTCACATTACCATAAAAATGTCATTTAAAACAACCATTATTTGTCTGGTAATAAGGTTCAATATACTTACATACTAGGATAGTTACATGGCTTGTGTGTTAACGTTACATTTATTAGGATTTAACATTTTAATTCGTAATCTATAGTGATATTTAATAAAACAAAATTAGTAAAATAGTGATTATTCAAAACCTGACTTTAATGAGAAGTGTTAGAACCCAAATTCTAAAGAGCCCAGATGAAAATATCGATAATTGTGACCACAACAACTCCTGGAAATTTCGATAAAATTCACGATAAATGTAGCGTTACAACACAAAACCGGGGCATAAGTAACAAACACCCGCCTACACTAACAACATAGAAAACAATACGACGCGGAGGACGCCTAGATCGATAAAGTTTTAGTTAATTTCTCTAATAAAATTTGATATTTCTCTAACTACTGTAAATAGGTAACGGGATTTTGAGCTAAATATTGCACTTTGGATATTTTTAATTTGGGGGGAGAGGTCGGTTATTACAAAGAATTAATATCGATAAAAAAAGCGCAATATAAATCGATATTTCATAGTGGGGATACTTTATATCAGTGTCGATATAAACTACGTCGCTATAAAAATATTCGCAGTTTATCTAAAATTTGTAATAGCATTAAATTTTTATCACGTTAATTCCAAATACTACGTCGAGTTTCATAGCCTCTACCTTAAAATCCCTATCAGCAATAAACATTATCAAATAAGGTATATCCCCCCAATTATCGATATCCGCTACAACAAAAGGAACAAGCATCATTTGTTCATAATATAATTCATTGGCGACATCGGACTAAACGCTCCATATATCTAAACTATTCTATGCGAAATGTCTAGATATGTACCGTCTACGTCTAACTTTGGACAAAACCACTAGCGTTACGTATATATAATAAATAAGTTTCGATTTTCCGAAATCTACGTCATTGTGTGTCAGTGGAAATGTAAAAGGTCTACGCTCGCTATATTGTCCATGGACGTCTTACATGTTTGGACATCAAATGATTTGTCAAATATATATAAAATGTATGTGGCACTGTCAGTGAAAGTGCGGTGACGTCAAACCGTGAACAAGCCGTTGTGACATGACACGCACTGCCACGATCATGTCAACCGGCAGCGAACGTGTTTGTGCGACATATCGAGATATGCGTTTACGAAGCGTACACGTGTTAAGTGACACACATCTTATTAAAAAACTTACTAAAATTATCACAAAACCTTAAATTCCGAGTTTCCGAAACTGAATCTATGTTTTAGGGTGAAATTTTATCGATATCGATAGATAAGTTTAAATTAAGAGATAAAGAGAGAAAGGCAGATAGAACGTGTGAGTTTAAATACTATGAAATGTTTCATAAACGGAGGAATAACTTTATCGATATCGATAAAACTATCGGTACTTTACGTCAAACAAAAGTGCGAACACACGGCCGCACATTTACATTTGTACTATTTCCGATACCTTATAAAATAAACTTAGTGGTAGTTTGGAGGAAAATCGATAAAAAAATCATGTACACTATTAGGGTTGCCATATTTAAAATAAAAAAGTTTATCGTATTAATTATCCAGAAAATATGGTATATCCATAATCTTTGTGTAATATGTGGCAACCCTGTAATGGTACAGGTGTGTGACGTGTGCCACAGCGTGAGGGTGGGGGTGTCGCTCACGGTGGCAGGTTCATTTGCAAGTTCTGGAGGTACGCAGAGGTTGAGTTGAGCAAGCCAATACGTTGCTTCTGCTTCCTCTGTTCAGTCATCTGTGGAGGAAACAAATAGTAATATTATTAATTATGTTCTACATTTTAAAAGAAGCTTCTAATCGTATTTTTAACAGCTCCAGCTCGCGCAACAGTTACAGTGACGGCTACAGTACCTGGTCGCGCAGCTCCGTGAGCAGGTCGGTGAGCGTGCGCACGGCGAGGTGCGCGCGGTCGAGCTGCGCCTGTAACGCGCGCAGCTCCAGCTCGCGCAACAGTTAGCAGTGGGACGGCTACAGTACCTGGTCGCGCAGCTCCGTGAGCAGGTCGGTGAGCGTGCGCACGGCGAGGTGCGCGCGGTCGAGCTGCGCCTGTAACGCGCGCAGCTCCAGCTCGCGCAACAGTTACAGTGACGGCTACAGTACCTGGTCGCGCAGCTCCGTGAGCAGGTCGGTGAGCGTGCGCACGGCGAGGTGCGCGCGGTCGAGCTGCGCCTGTAACGCGCGCAGCTCCAGCTCGCGCAACAGTTACAGTGGACGGCTACAGTACCTGGTCGCGCAGCTCCGTGAGCAGGTCGGTGAGCGTGCGCACGGCGAGGTGCGCGCGGTCGAGCTGCGCCTGTAACGCGCTCCAGCTCGCGCAACACGCCCAGTGACGGCTACAGTACCTGGTCGCGCAGCTCCGTGAGCAGGTCGGTGAGCGTGCGCACGGCGAGGTGCGCGCGGTCGAGCTGCGCCTGTAACGCGCGCAGCTCCAGCTCGCGCAACAGTTACAGTGACGGCTACAGTACCTGGTCGCGCAGCTCCGTGAGCAGGTCGGTGAGCGTGCGCACGGCGAGGTGCGCGCGGTCGAGCTGCGCCTGTAACGCGCGCAGCTCCAGCTCGCGCAACAGTTACAGTGACGGCTACAGTACCTGGTCGCGCAGCTCCGTGAGCAGGTCGGTGAGCGTGCGCACGGCGAGGTGCGCGGTCGAGCTGCTGTAACGCGAGCAGCTCCAGCTCGCGCAACAGTTACAGTGACGGCTACAGTACCTGGTCGCGCAGCTCCGTGAGCAGGTCGGTGAGCGTGCGCACGGCGAGGTGCGCGCGGTCGAGCTGCGCCTGTAACGCGCGCAGCTCCAGCTCGCGCAACAGTTACAGTGACGGCTACAGTACCTGGTCGCGCAGCTCCGTGAGCAGGTCGGTGAGCGTGCGCACGGCGAGGTGCGCGCGGTCGAGCTGCGCCTGTAACGCGCGCAGCTCCAGCTCGCGCAACAGTTACAGTGACGGCTACAGTACCTGGTCGCGCAGCTCCGTGAGCAGGTCGGTGAGCGTGCGCACGGCGAGGTGCGCGCGGTCGAGCTGCGCCTGTAACGCGCGCAGCTCCAGCTCGCGCAACAGTTACAGTGACGGCTACAGTACCTGGTCGCGCAGCTCCGTGAGCAGGTCGGTGAGCGTGCGCACGGCGAGGTGCGCGCGGTCGAGCTGCGCCTGTAACGCGCGCAGCTCCAGCTCGCGCAACAGTTACAGTGACGGCTACAGTACCTGGTCGCGCAGCTCCGTGAGCAGGTCGGTGAGCGTGCGCACGGCGAGGTGCGCGCGGTCGAGCTGCGCCTGTAACGCGCGCAGCTCCAGCTCGCGCAACAGTTACAGTGACGGCTACAGTACCTGGTCGCGCAGCTCCGTGAGCAGGTCGGTGAGCGTGTGCGCACGGCGAGGTGCGCGCGCGTCGAGCTGCGCCTGTAACGCGCGCAGCTCCAGCTCGCGCAACAGTTACAGTGACGGCTACAGTACCTGGTCGCGCAGCTCCGTGAGCAGGTCGGTGAGCGTGCGCACGGCGAGGTGCGCGCGGTCGAGCTGCGCCTGTAACGCGCGCAGCTCCAGCTCGCGCAACAGTTACAGTGACGGCTACAGTACCTGGTCGCGCAGCTCCGTGAGCAGGTCGGTGAGCGTGCGCACGGCGAGGTGCGCGCGGTCGAGCTGCGCCTGTAACGCGCAGCTCCAGCTCGCGCAACAGTTACAGTGACGGCTACAGTACCTGGTCGCGCAGCTCCGTGAGCAGGTCGGTGAGCGTGCGCACGGCGAGGTGCGCGCGGTCGAGCTGCGCCTGTAACGCGCGCAGCTCCAGCTCGCGCAACAGTTACAGTGACGGCTACAGTACCTGGTCGCGCAGCTCCGTGAGCAGGTCGGTGAGCGTGCGCACGGCGAGGTGCGCGCGGTCGAGCTGCGCCTGTAACGCGCGCAGCTCCAGCTCGCGCAACAGTTACAGTGACGGCTACAGTACCTGGTCGCGCAGCTCCGTGAGCAGGTCGGTGAGCGTGCGCACGGCGAGGTGCGCGCGGTCGAGCTGCGCCTGTAACGCGCGCTTCTAGTTCGCCTCCCTCGCGCCTCGCCGCC
>NW_023594182.1:0-15806 GCF_014839805.1 Manduca sexta
TGTACTTCGTTCAGTTACGTATTGCTACACTTTACACACTTATTTATGTGTTGCTTGACAATACCTTTGCTTTTATAATCCAATAAGCTGTCCTTAAATAATTTATTGTTAGTTGAATACCTCCATGTAACGTAGCCTTATGAGCATCTGCCACTATCAAATTTGTCAAATGTGAGTTGTGAGGTAAAATTATAGGGTGTTTCGTTTGTTCATCTAATTGTGACTTTTCTAACCTTCCTGTAGCTCTGATTAATCCCTTTCATCGAGATAGGGACCTAATGCACTTATCTTGCTTCCTTTTAACTTGAACTCTTTATTGTTCTTTTGCAGTTGCGTATATTCTTCCCAAAATTCCTGCTTCTGAACTTTTCGTATGCAACACAATAACGCTTCGTCTATCTCGGTTTTGCTTAAGTCTAATTTATTGTATTCTTTTCTTTTATAAAACCGTCGACAGTATGCTATGACTCGTATCAACCTCTGTAATGATGAATATCGTTGTATAATGCTATCATCTTCAGTTTTATTAAGATGTACCTTTATAGCTTCTTCCAGATCAACTTTTAGATCGTTTGGTCTTTTGTATATTATCATCTTTTCTTTAAGAAGTGAAGGACCTGAAAACCAAAGCGTATTCTCTGGTAACGAGGCCGGTTGAACTCCTCTTGAAGCACAATCTGCAGGATTTTCTTTGGATGACACATGATACCATTGAGACGAGTCTAGTGTTGTTAATATCTCGGAGACTCGATTTGCTACGAAGGTCTTCCATCTACTGGGGTGGCTACTTAGCCATGCAAGAACTACTGTTGAATCAGTCCATGCCCTTATCTTATTCTTCTTTATTCTTAGTATTTCAGCTGCTTCGGCTAACAATTTTGCTAGCAGTACTGCACCACATAGCTCTAAGCGTGGAATGCTAACTTGCTTGATCGGCGCAACTCTTGTTCTGGATGTTAACAATGAGACATGTATCTTGCCATCATCATCTACTATTCTTACATAAATCACAGCAGCATACGCTAATTTTGATGCGTCACAAAATCCATGGAGTTCTATGTCAGCAGTATCTTTCTTTATATGTAACCATCGTGGAATACGAACTTCAGATAATTTTGGTAACTGACTTCGATAATCGTCCCAACTTTCCTTTAAATCTGCTGAAATGGGTTCGTCCCAATCGACACCTGCCAACCATAACTTTTGAATAAAGATTTTGCAACTATCACACTCGGTGCAATCCATCCCAGTGGGTCATATAATCGGGCGATTGTAGACATAATTGACCTTTTGTTTCTGGTTCACTCTTCTTGGGTAAATTCACAGAATATCTAAAATTATCTTCGCAACGGTCCCATGTAAGACCTAATATTTTCGTAATGTCGTCTATTTTAATTTCTTTACTGAACTTTTCTGTGTTCTTTTCTATATTGTCTTTCTGCCCATATAACTCTTGTTTATTACTTTGTGTTAGGAAGTATGACAATAATTCTCCATTGTTACTGTTCCATTTTTGTAGCTGAAATCCACCTCTTAAAAGTAAATCGTTCATCTCTTTATAAAGTGAGGCTCCTTCCTTAGTGTCAAAACATCCAGTCATTAAGTCATCCATGTAGAATGATTCTTTTACTTGTGGTGCGGCTATTGGGTAATCCTTTGCTTCATCATCACTTAATTGTTGTAATGCCCCAACCGCTAAGTAAGGTGCTGAAGCGGTACCAAATGTGACTGTCATTAATTCAAATTCCTTAATTTTATCTTCAGGATTATCGCGCCACACAATGCGTTGAAATTTAGCATCTTGTTCTGCTATCCGAACTTGACGATACATTTTGACAATGTCCGCCACCATAACAATTGGATAGATTCTCCATCGAAAAACTAAATGTCTTAAATCTGGCTGCAATTTAGGACCTACCATTAAACAATCGTTTAATGAAACCCTCGCTTATTCTTGCTGGAAGCATTAAATACTACTCGAACCTTTGAGGTTGATTTATCCATTCGTACAACAGCATGATGGGGTAAATATACTGCTTCGTGTGCCTTTTCGTCCTTTTCTTCAACTGTTCGCATGTGCCCTAGTTGTAAATATTCGTTAATCACTTCCTTATAACTGGCCTTGAGTTCCAAGTCTTTCGAGAGTCTTTTTTCCAATGATTTGAACTTAGCTATTGCTATCTCCAATGATCCATTGTTTTGACATTGGGCAAAATCTTCTCGGAAGGGTAAATTTACAATATATCGCCCTTCCGGTGTTCTATTTGTTGTCCTTTTGAAAATCTCTTCACAGGCTTGTTCTTCTTCTGACCATGTTGATCTTGGTAATTGTTCCTCTAATTCCCAAAATTTCTTTAAAATGTCTTCTTCTGCTCTAGTATGCAATACTGAAATAACGTTCGAATTTTCTTTATCTTCGCTTGACCTCTCATTGACAGTGCCTGATATTATCCATCCGAGCTTCGTACTTTGAGCAATAAAGTTTCCGTTTGGACTCCTCTTCATGCCTTCTTTTAGTATGTGGCTGTACACATTGGCTCCAAACAACATATCAATTTTGTTCGGAATGTTGAACTCCGGATCTGCCAAATATAAACCATTTATTTCTATCCAATCAAATGGCTCTAATTTCCTTTCAGGCAGACATGACGTAATATTTTTCAACACGTAGGCTTCAATTTGCAGTTCAAAGTTTGTGTCGACTCTTGATCTTATTGTGATTGTAACCATGTATCTCGATTTCATACAGTGTTCTCCTCCCAAACCCGTAATAATACCATTTGCAGTTTTTTCTTTAGACGTAATAATTGAACTGCTGCTTCCGTTATAAAACAAGCTTGTGACCCTTGATCAACCAAAGCTCTTAGTGTTGAATGATTTCCTAATCCTGACTCGGCATGCACTAACGCTGTGGCTAATAAAACTTGTCTGGGCCTGAAGGTCTTGCGAGTCGCATAGCACGAAACTATTGGAGACTTTACTGTATCAGATTCATTTTTTCTTTGCTCTGATGTATCAGTTGGTGAATGCAGTAGAGAATGGTGCCTTTTGTTACATATTTTACAACGAGCTGGGTTTCTACAGGTGTATGCACTGTGATTACTGCCCAAACAATTAAAACATATAGATTTTTTACTGACGAAATCGCGTCGTACTGCATAATCCTCGTTTGCAAACTTTTTACAAAAGCAAAGTTTGTGCTTGTCATTGCAGAATTCGCATAACCTATTTGTGGCTATTAATACTTTCGTATGTGGACGGTTGTAGTCAGCAGTTGCATGTTGCGTTTGTACTTTCTTAAATTCTATATTTTCGAATGCACGAAAACGACTTTCCATAAATTCTTTTAACTGATCTAATGTAGGTAAATCGTTCGATTGATCATCAGCGGTTTTCAGTTCCCATTGCTTACGCGTTTCAGTATCTAACTTAAACGATATTAGGTGAATGATCATGATATCCCATGTGGTTACATCAACACCAATATTTTTTAATGCGTCCAAACAGTCATTGGTGGTGTCTAATAAATCTTTTATAGCAGACGCCGATTCAGCATTCATTCGCTTTTGGCTGAATAACCGTTTGAGAATGCAATTGGCTAAATATTTTTTGTTGTTATAACGCTTTTCTAATAACGACCAACAACGACTGTAATTGGCGCTCGTAACAGGAGTGTTTCTTAAAAGCTTTTCTGCTTCGCCTACTAAATGCGTTTTTAAATAGTGTAACTTTTGTACATCATCTAAACTATTATCATTGTGTACTAATGAAGTAAATAAATCACGAAATGTTGTCCATTCAGAATAATTACCAGAAAAGGTTGGAATCTTAATTTTCGATAACTTTGCTGCTGAATTTGTGTTCGACTGATTGCCTTTATTATTGTTACTGGTTGGTTGTTCCACCCTTTTCTGATAAATTGGATGCTAACAAAGACTTATAAATAAAGTAATTTTCCTCACAATTTTCATAAATGTTTTGCGTAACATAAATTGACTTTTCTAATTTTGAAATTAATTAAACCTCTATTAATAGAATTATGTATATTAACTTGTGCATTGACGAGCCCTTGCATTGTTACAACTATTAAATTAACTACTTAATTAACAAATAAATAAAATAATAAATATTAATAAATACTGCTCTGCTCTGCTCGGTTGCTTGTACTTGATGGCTCCAATGAAGTTGCTGGACCCGCTGTTGCATCGTAGCGCTGCGACCCGCAACGTATGGTGACTGGTGAACTGACAGTAGAGGACACTGAACTTTGCTTTGTAGAAGTCACTGAACTTTGCTTGGTAAAAGTCACTACTACTTTGCTTGGTAGAGGTCACTGAACTTTTGCTTGGTAGACGTCACTGAACTTTTGCTTGGTAGAAAGTCGTGGTGCTCTGGTGTAGTGTGTGTGCTAAGAGTCCGGGTTCACACAATAAATACACTCTTTCACATAAAACCAATATTTATTATTAGCACTAGTAACACTACAGTCTACAGTTTATAATTACTAAGAAGTTGCACTTGTTTACCTCTATACCTTACTCGCTCTGATGCACTTATACGCACTGTTCTTCCTTCACTACTCGCTCTGATTTACATGGTTGCTTTGGATTCCCGAACTGACGAGGCATGATTCCCCAACCCTTATACATATGGGTCGGAGAATCTTGACATCGCGATGTACAAAATTAAAGAAATTGTACAGCGCCATCTATTGCCCTAATTTATAACTACCGTACGTCATTACTTATTACAACGCCATCTTTTAGTTTTCGATGGATTAAATTGTCTATTTTATTAATTGATCTTTGAACATCGGCATTGAAATAATTGCATTACCTTGTGTTAATTGATTTTGAATATTATTTCTATAAAGACGATGTCGATAATAGTTTGACAGTAAAACAATCTCTGTGCTGCGCTCCGCCATACACTTGTCGGCTCTTAGTGTCGCGATTCCAATTAGTCGGTAAACGACCAGTAAGACGGGTCACCATAATTCTACCATCGTGGCTCGATAAACGTCTCTCGTATCTACAACGTATTTTCGGTCACACTGTTTTTTTTTTAATTCACAAATAAATTTTTATTACGTACATATTTAGGTATGCATTGGTTTGGGTGGTGGATGGGGGCGAGGGTCCGCTATTTGAAAGTAGGTAATTCCTATAGGGTACAATTAAGTCTCTTAGCAGGTCCAAGAAGCAATAACTTTAAAAGATAGTGTCGCCCTCTGTCACATCTTGCAGGCGGTATGGCGTAAAGTAATCCTTGATTGCACCTCTGCTTACCACTTCAAAGGCGTAAAGTGTGTTTTATTATTAAAATTAATTTGAACAGTTTACGAACGACGGATCCGACTAGTTGAATTTGTACATGCGTACTTTATGTGTAACGTAAAGATTTTGCTTAAAACATATTTGTTGGTTGTCGATGGTTGTTAGGAAATATTCGTCTTTCATCGCAGTTTATGGCTTATGCATATGGCTGATCTTAATAAACTATACCATTTCTAACTTCAAACTTATGGTAAAAAAAAACATTAAAATAAATCCATCCCCGAGCAAAGAAACCTTTTTATCATTCGTTCGATACATTAACGGCGCATGAGTTACAGGCGGGAAGTACGCAATGATTTACGAAAAATATCTTTATAAAATCAGTGAAGTGTAAAAAATCACAATGTTCCTTAATTAATTGGCTATTTAATAGTGTTGGTTGTAAATTAAATATATGTGTACTTTAGAAGATGTACTCAGTCAAGCTGTAGTGGCATTTTCGTTATGAATTTCATATAAGTAATCCAAATTATCTAAATTTTTAAACAGTCAAAGCAAAGGTAATAAGGAAATATGATGTTTAATTTTGTTTTTTAACATGTTGTTGGCTTCCAAGAATAGGGCAAGTGCGTCGTTTTGCGGGGTGTAGCGCCTTAAGTTATCTGTAAGCACACCTGTGTTCTTATTGATCCGTTCGCGCTATTGATCCGTACGCACCAATTAGGATCGTCTATTTAAATTGGACGTAGATACGCAAAAAGCATCCAACCCACAGTATAGTCGAAAATGAGCCAAATTAGTTCTAGTCTATAAGCTCTATATTTTCCATTAGTAAAAAAATCTCAGTCATAATATGTTAATTTGTACTTTTTATTAACAAAATATAACATAGAATATTAATGAGCAAAAATACGATTTAAATTTCATTCTTCACTCTTTTAAAAGCGTTATTTTGTGGGCTGGAACCTTTTTGCGTATCTACGTCTAATTGACTGTTATTTAATGTGATAAATCAAAATAAATCTTTCAAATGTTTGTTTTCGTCAAATATTGTTTCTAATAACAAAAGAGTCTTCTAAAATGTTTAATGTAACATTGCTATTTGCTGTACTTAATAGTATTCTCAACAAGTTTATTTGTTTTTCCTTAATTTATGCTTTAACTTTGAATATATGCATGTGGTCATCATTTATTTTTATATAGTTATTAATATTTGTGGTCACTATATTGTTATTAGTTTAACATAATATTATATGCGAAGCTGTAGGCGTCACTATGATTATATATAAACTGCAATGTTTTTATTAGTATTATTTTGAAAACCCAATAAGGATCAACGCGGATGGATAGTTTTATGGATGCCAGATGACTAATGAAATTCAACCTTATATGGTTTCATATACATATGGTATTCGAATAAATCTCCACAGAACCAAGCAGATATTTATGATATTAAGTTTACCTATTTATTGATACTGAATTAGTTCTCTTTGTCCGTAAATACTGATCCTATAGAATTCAGAACTACATTGCAAAGATTTCAGCTAGATTACATCATTCGTTTAACTATGTTATTTCTTCAAATCAATAGTTTAATATTAGACGCAACTTAAAAAGTTGCAGGTAACTGTATTAAGGCCTATTGTTTAATTTTTCACATGCTTTTAATTTTAATGGAGACACTATTCTACTGTCACCTGATAGATAGTTGTAATCCATTTGTTTATTTATTATTATTTTCAGGCACAGAAAAAAAAACCTGTGCATCCTCGGAGTATGCTTTAATGTTGTTATTTAAATGAGAAGATATCCAGTACCGTAATAATTTAGAACTACCAGATCAGATCCTTGGGGGAGGCCTATGTTCAGCAGTGGACTTCCTGTGGCTGATATGATGATGATGATGATGACCAGATCAGATCAGAGAATGTAATCGTCAGTAATTGGAATGTATATATTTTAAGAATGTACGTTATTAAAATTAATTGTAATTGGTGTTGCAGAAAACTATAATAAAGTATAATTATTCTTACTTATTCAGGTCACGTGGCATATAGAGGCAAATTTAACATGTTTTTTCCTAGCCGTAGAATTTTCCGTGAAGTTGAAGGAAGAAAGAAGTTTGCTTACGAGTTGGTTAGTAAGATGGCGGCGATATCTTCTTATTTAAATAATATTGTGTTATCTGTACCATATCGAATAAAGGACCTCGACTATATTTTGTGAATATTTTACCTCACATTTTATTCTAAATACCACATACGTTGTCATAAGGTGTACAACTATTATTGTATGGATATGTACTGAAATTCATTTTTAAATATTTTTCAAGGACTATTTTGGTAAACTATTATAGCTGTTGTAAACGGCCGTGTTCAAACAACGATCCCGATCGCTTTTATCAATCCATCGTAAAAATTTACCAATCGAAATAACGACTTGTTGTTATGCTTACAAGACTCGTTTTGATTGTTTTATTCTAGAGAACGGATAGTAGATTGAGATCGGGATAGTTTATTGAAATCGGTCGTTTTGAAGTGTGATGTGCATTATATATTATTTTTACTGATATAAAGAAATGTACTTTCATTTTCATTCTGTGCGTTGGCTATAAAACCAGAGTTATTTAGCAAATTCTAACAAAAATGTTATTGTTGGGATTAATTTAGTAATCGAATTTAGGTTCATGTTATTTGATCTTCAACCGACTCCGAAATCAACCACATTTCTATATAAATTCCAAGATGTGTAGTTTCAATGTAATACTTCGATTAAAGGCAGTTTTATGTATTCTTATTAGCCTAAATTCTATGGAAGACTAGACTTCTATTTTATTTTGAGTAATGAAGGGTATGACGCCGCTTTGTTAATATGGAAAATGTTTACTATTTCATTTGCAGGTACTTTTGTATCTTTGACTGCACCTCTTGGGACTTTTATACTAATAGTTATACGTACTTCTCATATTAAGTCATTTTCTTTGTTATATAAGAGGTATTGTACATTAGGGCGAAGTTGCAGAGCTCTAGTCATGTTGGTGCGCCACTTAAAGCTGTGTGAATATATAATCGAGATTGTTTTTTTTTTATTATCTATGGTGTATGTAAGAAGGGAGGTTGATAAAAAACTTGATTTATATACAGTACTGTTACTATATTACTTTAAAGGGATAATAAAAGTAAAAAACATAGGTAAGTCATTTTGTAACAATTTTTCTTTATAAAATGATCAGCATGTGAAAGAGAAAATTATTGTAATGCACAAATTATTTTGGAATGTTTTCACGTTTAAAAAGACATGTACGACATGGATAAGAAATAAAACAAAATTTGTAATGAAATTAAATATTTTGTTATTATTATAAAACAACACATATTCAATGCAATATGTATTTTCAAGTCATTCCTACGCTGAAGCTCAGTGGAATACAATTTTGTTTAGACGATATCACAAAATAAATGCATTTAGTTTAAACGAGAATTGACCACGTTTTATATTACGCTTAATATTTTAAAGGGAAGATATAATTTAGAAGACATAGTAAAGTATCGATTGTGATTTATGAATAATCATTTTTGTTGCTTTACTGACATGACAGGTGATCTTACAAATTCTAAAACAATATACAAGAAGTGGCCATGATTTAAAGGAACTGGAGATAAAATTGAGTACAAAAAATTAGCAAACTTATATCAAATTAGCACAAATAGAGAAGTAGTTACGTGAATTGTGTGTAAAATAAATTTCAATACATATATTATTTAGAATCATTTGTAATACAGTGTAACAAGCAAATTGAATATAATACTAGCTTAATTAGAGTCTACATTGTTATGGCAAGAAACTGAAGGAAACAGCATATCAGCGCAATGACTGGAAAATACATGTTCAATCACAAATACCCTACATAGTCGAATTTAACTGAACAAATTAAAGGCTCTAAATAAACAACAGTCTTATATTATACAAATTATTTACACAAAGATTTGTTTTTATTGTTTTTTTTATATCAAAATATAACCTACTGTACATTTAACAATGATCATTCATATAGAAATATATAATTTGTCTCTATGTACAAAACTAGAAACGATAGTAAAAATAGTCAATTCTTTTAGGAATCATTGAGTCGAGCGACTGTCGGTGTCGCGAGACGCGCCGGCCGCGACACGCAAGGCACTTCGAGGGTTATTGTAACGCGCGGGTTTGATCCATCTAACGCTCTATACTAACCGGCATTTTCGCGTAGAAATACGGAGATATGTATCATTTAATAATCAAAAAGTAAACAGTGGAATATGCGGTTTTTAATAAGCGTGCATTTTTTATTGGTATTTTTTTTTATCTTTAAGGAGACAAACATATGCTATTTTAGGGAAGAATTATATTAAGTTCCCATTGTTGATACTCGACAAGGTCGTGTTTATACTGGCTTGCTAAAGTCATTTTAGTGTATGTTTTCCAAAATTTTATGTGGACAAGATTTGAGAAAGCAAGTTGAAGAGAATTTGTAAAGATTACCAGATGTTTCTATATAATTCATCGAACTGGATAAGACATTGAAAATGTCCACTCAATATCTTTGGCATAGACTTCAACTGAAAAGTATTCATAATTAACGCTTAAGAAGACGCTAAGTGTATAATGCCATATTACACACCAGATATTTGAATTAGGCGCATCGCATAACGCCTAAGCACGGTGTCATAGCAAAAGTCAGATGTAAAAATTAATACGCGACTGACAGCTTAGTGTGTGCGAGCCCTAATTAGCTGTTGCTTTAAATCAGATGTATACTAATCGAAATTGATATAAATACGCAATGTCATTTGTACAAAATAATGGAATGTAATTGTAAGTATGCATTAAACTAGAAGACTTGGTAAAACGCGGCGGAAATATTTTACGCGTACAGCTTTATAAGCGATGTTAATCCCGAGAGAATTCGACGAATCGACTATATTAATTCGACTAAAAAATTATCGATAAAAAACGTCACTTAATCATGGAATTATTCACATACAAACGAAAGTAAATCTGTAGTGCCAGTTCATCTCGCGACAACGTGTCGACCCGACGGGCGTGCAGTCTCGCAGGCAAGGCAGCGGTACTCGCTATCGAATAAATAACTTTACAAATTACGATCAGAAGGAAGCCAAACGACATCACAATCTACTTAATTCAACTACAAAAATACATGATTTTATCATCAATCACACGTTTCTTTATATCACTCTCTTACGGGTGTACAATACACATTTGAACGTTGGCAATGTAATACAATCGTTTCCCTACCACATATCGATATACACACGCCCCAACTATTCAAGTTAACATATACAAGTGCCGGTATCTCGGTTTGCATCGTGGATTTAGTTATGAAATATAGTTTCGTATAGACTTTAAATGCAATATTAGGCAATAATCGATCGCATAGCGCATACAATGAATTTATCGAAAGGCTCGTGACGAGTAATACAATCTTAGCTAAAATATATAATTTAACACATTACCGTAATACAGTTGTTAATACACTTTCCATTTCTAAATCCACCGTTAAAGCACATACGACACGCACAATACTGATTAAAATTAATATACTACAATTACATTAAATAACACCGTTAGTGTTGGCAGATCTATCGAACACTTGGCGTGATGGGCGCTTCATTATTCGTCATACAGCCGAACATCACTAACATCTATTGTAACAGCACCTGGAGAGCGACGCGTTCACACTCTCATGTATTGACACATGTCGGCGCATATGAACGAACCTATAAGTACAATGTATTATGAAGACTAGAAAGAACAATTTCGTAAAATATGCAATAAGGTAACTATGATCAATAATATTAACACGCGACGATATGGAAGTTCAATCTCGCCGCATTAGTTATTGTACGTGAATTCAAACAGTGCTGCCGTCGTATACTAGCTATGGGTATGTAAATATCAGAAAATTGTTTAGTGAGGTGATATAAATATGTGTAATATTACAATAATAACAATAATTTGTTTGCGTGTCGGCAGCAGACGTTTGAACTCGGCCCGAAGCTCGCCCACACGAGCTGACACATTGGTCCCGCTTTGTTCCATAAAAGCGCATGTGACATGCATTAGTCTAATTATCTAGGACAGATCACAGCCTGAGTTGTAGCGCGGCGGCGCGCAGGGTCAGGTGACGGCCGCCACGTCCGACGGCCTCTTGTGCAGGCCGTCCTCGTCCGTCGGCCTGGAATACAGTTTAGTATAATTTACCACTGAGTATTTGACATTTTCCCATTTATCGATAAAAAAAATTTGTTGAAGCAGCAATAGAGATGGCTATTCAATAAAAATACAATAAAGCTGTTTTTATGGAAGACGACAGGGCATTAAGCGATTACTTTGTCCTTAGATAGGACATGTGTGTACGAGTGTAGAGTGGGCATGTAGTAGTGGCGGCGGTACCTGTAGACGTGCGCGTGCGCGTTGGCGGTGCGGTAGTGCGCGGCGTAGGGCAGGCGCGCCCGCGCCGCGCGCCGCCGCGCCGCCACCGCGCGCCGCAGCGTGCCGGGCCGCAGCGAGTTGCGGATGCCGTGGTACGCCAGTCTGCACACACGATGTCACCGACTTACTCATATTACAAATGCAAAACTTTCAATTTCTATTATACCAATCATATATAATCGACAATACCTCGGCGCGAGCGCGGCGACTGTGGTGAGTATCAAGACGAGCCAGTACACCGGGTCCGCGATCGCGTTCTGCAGCACGTGGTAGGTGGAGGGCAGGTTGAAGCACGACACGCACAGCGACTGGTACACCAACGTCAGGATGAAGAACGAGAGCAGCGAACCCGTTAGCGCGAACAACTGGATTATCGTCTGAGGAATTTATAGTTATTGTCAGAAAACATATTGTTTTTCTGAAGATAAACTTTACATTGTCGATATAAATCGATATTTCTTATCGATAATATTGTGTTTATTCATAATTGCAAGCAATATTATTGGTGTAGTATTTAATTCATGAATTCGTAATATCGACAATGTAAACAATATTTCTAAGTAATTGCCACACTTGTACATTGCACAAAATACACCATGGCTAAGTGATATGATGAGTGAAGACAGAGGGCATAAAGCATTTCATTTGCAGAAGGCACACTACGAAACCAATACCGCCACTTACTACTTTCATGTAGAAGAGCTGCTTGAAAACACAATTATACTTTTAATGAGGATAAAACGAATTAAACTTTAGATGATGTAAACGTTTAACGTTGATTCCTATGATCCAATATGTATTGCCCTAAGTCATATTTTAAACCGATTAATATTAAAAAAAACGCAATATGCAACCTCATTTCAATATCGATATTGAAATGAGTATCTGACACCCCGGCATTATCGATAGTTCACATGATGCATAGTGAGTACTGACCCAGCTCCTGGTCTCGATGGCGACGTAGACCAGCATGATGACGAGGCAGCAGGTCATGCAGCAGACGCCGAAGGCCCAGAGGTCGACGGCGCTGCCCCAGTAGGCGGCGGCGGCGGTGAAGAACACGACGACGCTGATGTAGAGCGACTCGGCCAGCACGGCCCAGTACGACGCGGCGCGGTAGGCCGCGCCGCGCCGCTCGCCGACAGCCCCGCGCGCTCCAGCAGCAGCGACGCCGGCGCCACGCGGTCGTACGCGCCTGCGCACCACGCAACACATCTCTTTATATACTCAACATTATATCATTATTATATATTCGACTAACAACACTAATTGATATTTTTGTATAATGTGTACGGGCCGTTTTCAATGTATGATTCCAATCTTAATGTTCGATCAGATCACGAAAATAAACCAATAAAAATAAGTGGTATCAAGAAAACTTTTTTCTGATTGGTCAATTTAAGCAATGGATTAAAAAAACGAATGAGATCGTTTATTTAAATGGCGGTAAATTTATTTCTTGCTGAAATCGACAGTTAATACATAATTTTGAATATATACTTCGTTAAAGATAGCCCTTACCGATGACGATAGGTGGCAATGCGGTGAACATGAGATTGTACGCCATCAGATGTATCTGGTCGATCATCACCATGGCCGAGTACCCGCTGTATATCTGGTACCAGAACACTAGGAACACAAAGGTCTGTGAACAAAACAAACTATTTATTTTATAAAGTTTAACGTGAAAAATATTGACAAACAATATTGTTATACATTCCCTTAATACACTACTATCAATCAATATCAATAAATAATTCCTATCGCATGTTCATTATCTTTGACTTGATTCCGAGAAATCGAATAAAATAAATTATCTCTAAACGCGATTGATTTGAAAATCAATTATAATTGAAATCAGCCCTTATTTAAAACGAATACTTAAAAGGAGGTAACTTAATTCGGCAATATTTTTAGTACTCACGGCATTTTTGAGGAAGAAGTAGAGTATCATGCGCGCGAGCCGGTCGTAGCACCAGTGTCCGTGCACGAGCAGGAGTCGCTCGATGTACTTGAACCGGGATAAGGCGAAGTCCGCCGCCATCACCGCCTGCATGCCCTCTTGGCCCGACAGTCCTGCAACATTATGCAATAAATTAGGCATTTTTTAATATATTTTTCCACTGTTGATGGGAAAGGAGTCACGTCCATAGAGAGAGAGAGAGAGAGATAGAGAGTATCGACTATGCCGACCTTTTGAGAGATACTTGGAAATATTGGCAACATTAAGTCCAAATGTTGTAGTCCGGTACTACAATTCCCTTTTATTCAGAATAATAATTTACTAGTATTAGTTGTTTTAATATTTTTACGTACCCACGCCGACGTCAGCTGTCTGTATCATGGACACGTCGTTGGCGCCGTCTCCGATCGCCAACGTAGTCACTCCCAGCTCTTCTTTTACCGCCTGGAATATTACAGTAATTGTTAGTATGCACTATGCAGTTCATTATTGGTTAAGTCAAATAATCCAATAACATAATTATTCGTTATAAGAACAATAGTATGTACGTCCGCTGGCTATTGTCTTAAGTAAATTTTTGCTAATATGAATTTCGTGGATCCCTGATTTTTGCATTATCGTTTTTCTGGAGTCACATTGATTACATTAATTAAGACGAAACGTTTGCTTAGCTACGACTTATCGCAATGATTTGACAATTACTTGAGGCATTTGAAATTTGACCTCACGCAACATTTTTAATATATGTATATACGATATCAGCAGTGAGCAATGCGGCATCATGGTGTCGTGACCTTGACGATGTAGGCCTTCTGCAGCGGCGTGGCGCGGCAACACAACACGGCTGAGCAACGCCGCGCCAACGACAGGAAGAGGCGCCACCAGCCCCGAGCGCCGGTCCAGGATGTACGTGAGCGTGCGCCCGTCCACCACCAGCGCGCGCCCCGCGCCGCCGCCCAGCTCCGCCTCGCCGCCCTCCAAGTAGCTCTTGATTGTCGACTCCGCGTGCTCCTGACAATCAATTTCAGATGGGTTAGGTTAGGTTAGAAAATCAGCTAGAACGATGTTATACGGATGTGTTATAATTTGATATATTACAAGATAATATAATTGGAGAGTATGTGTTTTTATAATATGTTTTTCGTCACATCAGCTAACAAAATGTTTCAGAGTACAATAAACGACACAAGTCATGAGCACAATTAAATAATAGTGAGGGTGAGGTTTTACAAATTGGACAAAAGTGAGTCGCCCGTGGTACATGTAAACAACGAACAGTTAACGAGCATAGACTAAGAACAAATCCCGGCAACCCTCGAATATTTTGACTTGCTTTTCTGATTTTGGCATGGTCGGTCATAGCAGTTGTTAGTGTTGCATACCTTGTCCCTGGACATGAGCTGCAGCAGGCGGTCGGTCTGGTCGAAGAGCGCGGCGGAGTAGGCGATGTTGATGGCGGTCTCGGGCTTGTCGCCCGTGAGCACCCACAGCACCACGCCCGCGTCCAGCAGCGCGCGCACCGTGCGCGGCACGCCGTCCTGCAGCCGGTCCTCCACGCCCGACGCGCCCACCAGCGACAGCGCGCTCTCCAGCCGCGCCAGCGACTCGCGCAGCCGCCGCTCGCGACCTGCACAGCGCCGCGCTCATGTACACCGCGCCACACACACACACGCACACCCGAGCCAATCCTAACCTTCTCCGAGCTCCGAGGCGCGGGCGTGGCCGGCGAGCCACTCCTCCCACAGCGCGGGCTGCATGGTGCGCTTGGCCATGACGAGCGTGCGCAGGCCGGCGCGCGAGTACTCGAGCAGCGCGCGCGTGCGCTCACCGTACGCCGCCGCCTCCGCCGAGCCGCCGCGCATCGGCGCCAGCGCGCCCAGCACCGTGCTGTCCGCGCCCTTCACGTACACCACCACCTGCAACACGGATCATACCTTGTACTATAGGTTGTGATTCGCGTATGTAAACCGTGTTACACAAAATAAACCGCATCATATGGTGTGTGCTCGAAACATTTGTCGGCTATTATATGACCACTACTGGCAAGATTAAATAACACGTCACCTGTCCAGACG